>NW_028135526.1:0-199988 GCF_964662115.1 Mustela nivalis | reverse complement strand
AAACAAGTTTGTTAATATTAAAAAAAAAAGAACTTGATGGAGTGCATTAATTGTATAGGTAAACTTGGAAACCAGTGACCTCTTGAGCTTAGCAGGAGATGGACAATGGACATCAGTTGTCACAGTGGTGCCTCTGGTAGAACCTATTGCAAATCCCTAGGCAAAATTAGACCTCAAGGATCTGAGAGAATGTCTAAGAAGTACTTCATACATCCCTTGGTTATGGTTTATTGAAGTGTCCACCTGTCTGAAAGCTGGGGAATCTAGATAAGGGAGGGAAAATTAGTTATGATAAAACATATCAACAAACATGAATAAATGTTGTAAAACTAATTGTCATGGCTCATATACAATATGCCCAACAGAGGGACCATCAAAAAGAAAGCATCAGTTATGTTCATTGTGAAATGTTTTATTCAAAATAAAGCAATGAGAGGGGAAGACACAATGAGAAAATTACCATTTTTTAAATGGTAACCATCTTACAAAATGGGATAGGGTTTATATTCTAAGTAGTATACTGAAAAGTAAAACATTGGGGCACCTGGGTGGCTCAGTGGTTTGGGCTGCTGCCTTCAGCTCGGGTCATGATCTTAGGGTCCTGGGGTCGAGCCCTGCATCGGGCTCTCTGCTCCGCAGGAAGCCTGCTTCTCTCTCTCTCTCCCTCTTTCTCTCTCTCTCTCTCTGCCTGCCTCTCTGCCTACTTGTGATCTCTCTCTGTCAAATAAATAAATAAAATCTTTAAAAAAAAAGAAAGAAAGGTAAAACATTAACAAATAAAATTTAAGTTTAAAAAAATTATGTAATTTTTTAAAAAGGTTAAAAATAGCAGAACCATTTTTCTTATAACTGGAAAATACATTGTATATATATCTATCAAAAATAACTTGTCGGGTCCTGGGTGGCTTGTGGGTTAAGCCGCTGCCTTCAGCTCAGGTCATGATCTCAGGGTCCTGGGATGGAGCCCCACATTGGGCTCTCTGCTCAACGGAGAGCCTGATACCTCCTCTCTCTCTTTGCCTGCCTCTCTGCCTACTTGTAATCTCTCTCTCTCAAATAAATGAATAAAATCTTTTAAAAAAATAACTTGTCATGGGGGCACCTGGGTGGCTCAGTGGGTTAAAGCCTCTGCCTTTGGTTCAGGTCATGATCCCAGAATCCTTGGATCGAGTCTCACATCGGGCTCTCAGCTCAGCAGGGATCCTGCTTCCCCCCTCTCACTCTGCCTGACCCTGCCTACTTGTGATCTCTGTCAAAGAAATAAATAAAATCTTTATAAATAAATTTAAAAAAATAACTCGTCATGTTTGGATCAGGAGCATATGGAAAAAAATAATATCTGAGGACAATACTTCTGCCATGTTTTGTGCCTTGTTAATATTTTTAAACAGTCAGGCAACTTTTAGCTTTATTGAAATACCTGCTAAGAGACCAGCAGTGCCTTTTGGAGCCCTATGACTATAAAAATTAATTGCAAATATTCAAAATGTTTAGTATGGTGTCACTATTTAGGGCCACCACCAAGCATGTTTCAGAAGTAAGCATAACTATTACTCTTCCATAAGGCAAAATGGCATGTTTTCAGGAGTTCCATCTGCTGTACCAGGAGGTGAATCAAGTAATGAATTTTGTCTATAAAATAATTTACTTTTCAATCTAACATTCCTCATTCCACATTATAATAATAAAAACTAGGAGGAGACTAAAACAAACAAACAACTACAACTACAACAACCAGCTTTTCCTTCAGTGGAAAAGTAAATAGAACCTTATGAGTAGCCTGAAATTTATATTTAAATATTTTTAAGATAAGCGTTTTTGTTAGAAAACCATATATTTTATATAGCTAAGAAATAACAGGCAAAGTTTTATTAACGTCTAAAAAGTCTAGTTACTTCTATTTATCTATTAACTCATCTCTTTATGAAGTAGAACATGATCACACCTATTGTATCTACCCAAGTTTGTATGCTTTGGTTATTTTATGTTTGCTATTTTCTTGCTTAATTTTTGCAATATTTGATACATAATAGTATCTTTAAGTCCATCTACGGTTTCCCAGAATTTGCTTGAACTTCATAAAAATGTACCATACTTTTTGCACTGTCCTTGTTTTACTTCTCTATTAACTTTCCAAGATTTATTGACATTAGAGTGTGTAGCTATCATTTATTTTTATTCCTCCATAATGCTATGTTTACAAATTTGTATTTATCTGTACTTTTAAAAATATCTTTATTATATACCATTTCTCATCTCACGTAACACTCATGTTACTTCTACACTTATCAGATATTATGTAACTGAAAACCACAACTCAGCAACAATATAGCACCATTTTTCAAAATTAAATGGCTTACCAGAATTCTTTAATTCTATCCTTTATTTGTATTAGATGACCCTCTATTCTGGTATTTGGCATTGTTCATATGGAGGAAAGCTTATAAGTTGATATTCCATCAATAGAAGGGTTTATTATGATTGATTAATGATTTTCATTTAGAATGCATAGAATATGGTTGATTTAATATTTCTTTCTTACTCTCTGAGTGGAACATAGTGCTATCTATGTAATAGCCACTAACATATTAAGTTAATTACCTAGATTTTAAACTTCATATGAATAGGAATAACATACAGAACTCTTCTCAGATTGGGACACCTGGGTGGCTCAGTCAGTTAAACACCTGAGCCTTTAGCTCAGGTCATGATCTTAGGGTCCTGGGACTCAGTTCTGCAGCAGATTCCCTGCTTAGCCGGGAGTTTGCTTCTCCTTCACCCTGCTGCTCCCCAGGTGTGCTCTCTCTCACTCACAAATAAATAAAATTAAAAAAATAAATTCTTCTCAGATAGCTAATATAGAATATCATCTTTGTATTCATCAAAGGGAAAGTGCCATATAATAATGAAATTCAGACTACTTCAAATTCATTTTTTAACCAGTAAGAAAGTACTGGAAACAAGCCAAAAATGTCTTTAATGAATTAAAGGAATAGATTGATTTTCAATATCTTAATGTTTCTAAAATAAATTGCAAGATTTTTATACTAGATATCAGTGTAAATATTCATTACACAAGGATATTCTAAAAATAAACCTGAGAAAAGTACTTGACATATATGATGACAAAAACGAGTTTGACAAAAGTCAGTTTGGGTAAACTTACAACACCTACCACCTGAAACTCTTGTTCTATTATTTTAATTATTTTAATTTACAAAAATACAAAAATAATATATCAGAGTAAGTATATTGATAGCTTTGAAGGTATGCTCTGGTTGTGCACTGTTTACTATTTAAAGGGAAATCAAGTATGTGATACTTATGGTGTGACTATTAAAATTCAACAAGTTCAGAAGCATACAAGAAATAGAATAAAGACAAAAGATGACCCTTACTTATCCTAAAGATAGACAATGGTATATATGTGCTAGTTGGGGAGAGAATCCAGTCCGTAGATGGAGAATGTGGTAGTGGAAAAAAAAAGACACAACGTTTTGGTTGAACGTTTAGCACTATATTTAACAAAGTGAAATTGTGTGTTAATAGCCTTGAATAAAATCCAAAAACTATTTTCAATTCGTTGAAGATTATTTAGGAAAAACTTGAAAAATACAACTTGATAAGGATTCCAATAAAAGATTCATAAGCAATACAAGTTTCAGAATTTTTAGTATATTTTCCCTAAAAAGCCATTTGATTTAAATTAAAAAGAATTCTATTTACCTGCCACTTAAATAAGAGGAAATTATTTGGTTTTGTAATAAGTCAATAAAATAAATTAACATATCTTGAGAAGACAGATATGCACACTAAGTTAAAAATAATAGGGCTTAAGCTGTTCAGCAAACATTTCTAAAATTCCTTGCCATCAGCTAGCTCTGGAGTTCTGCTAGGTGAGTAAGGCCATGTATGTTACTGCTCAGAGTACTGACGCAAAGCAATTGTCCCCTTCGCATCCATTTTTTCCCGTTGATATGTCATGCTATGTTGTTTAGAGATACATAGATGGCCCTACATGAAGGCCTTTTTTTGTGTGTATATGGGTGACTGTGATTTAACTTTCAAATCAGATGGCTCCTGATTTACAATGATTCAACTTATGAAATATTTGGCAATGATGTGAAAGTGAAAGTGATTCAGTAGAATCTGAACTTTGAACTTTGAATTTGGGTCTTTATAAAAAGGGCCAGTGTCATGTGGTATGGTGCCATCTTGTGATGCTGGGCAGGGGCATTGAGCCACAGCTCCCAGTCAGCTAGAAGATTACAGGGGTGAACACCTGATATTCTTACAACCATTCTATATATAACGATTCTTCTTTTTTTTAGTGTAATATTTAATAAATTGCATGTGATATTTGATACTTTGTTATAAAATAGGCTTTGCTTAAGATGATTTTGCCCAAATGCAGGCAAATGTAAGTGTTCTGAGTATGTTTAAATAAGCTTAAGGTAAGCTATGATATTTGATAGTTTAGGGGTATTAAATGCATTTTCAATTTTTTATGGGTGTCTCTGTACATAGCCCCCTTGTAAGCTGAGGAACATCTCTATATGTATATGTAACCTTGGTATGGCTTACATATTATTGGTATGAAACATCTAGAACAGTACGTGTGCCATATAATTGTCTACAACATCAAACAAGTTTCTTGAAAACTTGTGCCAAAGGGGTTATGTCTTTAAGGATTCTTATTTCAGAAGGGTTCTCTCTCTCAAACGTAAGATTTTTCAGAAGTTAAGTGAAAACCTGACCAAACTAAACATTTTTCCATTTTCCCTAGTGAACAAAGATAGCTAAAATCTATCTGCCATTTTCAACACTGTACTCAACGACTGTAATTCTAATTTAAGAACAGATTATTTTTATCAAAACCACATGTTGGCCTAATCTTACACAATATTCATAAATCTCACTCAGAGCCTTGGACACTTTTATTTGTTGAGTCTATATGGTACTACGGACATTCATCTTTTTTGACCTCATAGCTTCATGTATGTCTATACTTTTGAAAATACATGCATCATAGTTCCATTGTAAAATGTCTGGGTTATAAAATGTGCTATGCTATCAAAATGGTAAAAAGAGCATACAAATGACCTGATGTAATGAACTGGACCAGATTGCCAGATATCACATTTCATACCAGAAAGATTCAGTGGTAAGTTTTAAAATGGCCAGCTATACTTCGACTGAATTAAAACTCATTTAACTTCTTTCTTTGTGTACAGTATTATACATTAGTCAGTATTAGAGTAAATAAGTACTTTGGACAGATGTAAATATGCTGTAATAAAAATGTTTTCCTTCTTTCTTTTAGTCCTTTTTACTTGTAAGACTAGCCACAAATACCATGCCTCCCCCAAAATAATTTGCAATCCAAATTTATCTCTAAATGAATTTATTGCACAGAAAAAAAATATATATATATACACTTACAGTAGACATGTTCAAGAATAGTTACACAACAACAGGGCCCTAAATGTAAGCAGTATAGTTGTTTTGTTTTGTTTTGTTTTTTTCTTTAAAAGAAAAGAGGTTATGTGAAATATTGGAATTTTATTTCGAGGCCTAGTATTTCAAGACAGTTAACTACACTTACAGTGTCAACAGCCTCTTGTTGGCAGTATGATTTTATTGGCTCCATGGAATAACAGCAAGAATTTACTATTGCTCCTTTCTTTTATGACACACACAGAAAAAACAAATTGACACATTTGCTCAAGACCAACCAGAATCATTTTAACCTATCAAAATGGATGGGAGGCCTTCACTGCCAAAGTCACTGCTGGGTTTTCACAATTCATTGCAGACAATCTACTACTCCCATTATGATAAAGGAGAGAAGAGTCATAATCAGGGAAGAAAGCTAGATTAATACTTGTAATTATCATTGAATTATTTAGCCTGCTATAGGATTATTATTATTAGTGTCATTTGATAATTTTCTCTCATTTTATTAAACACAACTGTGAGTAATTACCCTACCTAATATTTCTCTATATTGGCTGACTAGCTAGCAAACATTCATGAAAATATCCATTAGCCACACATATAAAATGCTGCATTATGATGCTGTTGAATCAGAACATACCACTACCTGACCTGTAGCTCTTTGAGGATTTGCAAATCCATTAATTCTATGTTTATTGGATTCTTCCCATACAATTAGAAAATTTATAATAGAGTCCATGAACATTATTAGTTTTACCATTTTAAACCAGCAATCACACTTTGATTTTTACAACAAAAGCAGAAATATAAACACACACATTTGGATCAGGTTTCTGTTAGTGTCTGGACTTCAAAATCCTATTCCTCAAGATAATGCACACCAAAGTTCTGGATTAAACAAGAAATTAGATGGCACCTGAACACTTGGTTTAATATTCTCCAAAGGACTATGCAACTTATTTCTTACATTATGACATTGTTTTACAAAGATCCACACTTTTATAATGTTAGTATTTTTAATAATCAATAAAGTCAATTAATCATGATTAAAAATCAAACTGAAAAATTTCTACTTTTTGCTTTTGCCCCCTCCATTTAGAACTTATTTATAGCCTGATAATTCAAAGGTCCTTATGTTTATGAAAATCTGGACAGAAATAGCTCTAAGATCCCATTCAGAACTTGATATTAATCTAAGTCTTTTGGCTCCATTTATCCTGAGAGCAAAGAGTAGGACAAACGATTTGAGTACTGTTAGGTTATCTGGGAGATTATCCAAGGTAGAAAAGAATGGGAAAGTGATACAGTGAAGAAGCAACTTTGTCAAAGAGGTACATTGTTGATATAATTGTTGTGGATAGAAAATGAAGGCTTGCTTTTACTGAAAGGTCCTGAGAAACTTCTTTAAGTTGTCCTCATGAAGACCTGAAAACTGACAATTTTATCTGTGGTTCTTATTTCCACTTCACTGAGAGCTGTCCTCAGAGGACATTAACTCTCCTACAATTTTGGGTTGTGTTGGACACATTCTAAAATGAGAGATAGAACATGAGATGCTATCAGTGTTAAGTAACTGCAATTTCCCATGGAACTATCCACCACAGGTTTGTCTATAATCAGTTGTTGGGCCTTGATATCAGAGGGATTTGAGGCAGTATCATTTTAGGTTAATCATTATATATGAAATTTCCAAAAACTTCAACTGATGAAACTTTGATTATAAATCTATAAATATAACAATAAATCTACAGTATTCAAATTATTTTCATAGAAATACACAGACAAAGTATCAATTGATTAATATTTTAATGTTACAAAATACTGAACTGAAAGAATTTGGTCATATAACAACGTGTAACAAGTAGAACTTAGGTTTAGGTTAGAACTCAGGATGCATTTGAGACTCAGTTAAGAAATTGAATGGAGGGATGCCTGGGTGGCTCAGTGGGTTAAGCCACTGTCTTCGGCTCAGGTCATGATCCCAGGGTCCTGGAATCGAGCCCCAAATCGGTCTCTCTGCTCAGCAGGGAGCCTGCTTCCTCCTCTCTCTCTGCCTGCCTCTCTGCCTGCTTGTCATCTCTCTCTGTCAAATAAATAAATAAAATCTTAAAAAAAAGAAATTGAATGGATGTCTGACTATCTTATAGGTTTTCTAAAAATCAGTGACTTTGTGTTCACGTGTGGCTATGCAGGAATTTTTAACTTTCTCTAAGAAGTTATTAGATTTGATTATATAATGGCAGTAAAGGATGGGGAAAAGCAAAGTACAAACCCCATAAAGACAAAGACACTGAGTATGAGAAAAGAGTAATAGATAAGAAGAATCAATGCGTTTGAGGAAAGTGGGAATTGAAATACACAATGATTGTTGACTTTTTTAGATGGAGAAAACAAAACTAGCTTGCAAGAAGGAAATAACAGAAGACATGCTGTGATGTGAGGCAGAATCCTGGAAAAGGCAGTAACGTGGAATAAAGGAATAGGGAGAGCATATCAGGGAATTTGGATAGGAAGGAGTTAGGAGGTAATTGCTTGATAACTTTTATATGGCCCACTTAAATGCACAGATTTCTCTTCTTTAATTTATATGGAGAACAGGGTGTTCTTTCTCTTCCCTTTCAGAGCACCAGAGGTGTACTCTTTCAGACTGAAAACCTGAAAAGCTCAGGACTCAGTTGCTTAAGCACAGCTGAGAGGACATATTTCAATTAAGATTTACATTTTGCTGTATGTAGTAGACTGTCAAAAGTGGTTTAACCATATTTTTTCATTTAACAAGAAGCCTACAGAGAGTGTTTTCTGGTGTTGGTTCAGAGTCTTAAGAAAGTCAAGTGAACTATCTTAGAGGTTTTCATGGCTTTTTATTCACAGTTGCAAAAATTGCTGTTGGAGTTCTCACTATTAAGCTGACATTCCTGGCAGAAAGATAGAGGTAAAAGAGCATGATGGCTTGTACGACTAATACTTTGTCATATGGTTACAATATAACTAGAAAAGAGACAATAAAATATTTGATGTTGTTTTAAGTTTCCTTGTTATCAATCCCTCAGTGCTTTCTGATATTAAAGGAAAAAGTAGATGGATATTGACCTGGCAACTATCAACACCTGTCCATCTCTCTTGGATAACCAATATCTCTATAATCTCTTCTTCCCAGTAAAAAAAAAAATAAAATATATTCATAACCCACACTGTGCCATCTCAAGTTACTGCACCAAGATAAAATTACAATGATTTTCAGTTGTTCCAAATGGACAGAATACCCTTCCTTATGCTATCATATCTTATAAGATAGATAATTGGCTTGCTACCAATATACCCAGATGTGACAGTGGAAGAGACAGGAAAAATATAATAATATTTATTTATTCCTTGGGTTGACCCTGTTTACACAGATGCATTACTATTAGAAAAGGTTGGTTTGGGACATTGGAATGAATTTACTTAATGGGTCTGTATGTAATTGGATTGGAGGAAATTTTTAATTTCTACAAAAATTATTAGAATTCTATCTTATCCTCTTTTGTTAATTTTCACATGTTAACAAAGCCAACGTTTTTGTCTAGCAGACAAGATCTTAAATCCTAACAAAACTCAATTTTTTCCTTTTTTTTTTTTAAGTTTGAGATCCTCATGTTCTCTCACGCTGCTTTAAATACAACTCAAAAAACAAAAAGGAGCTAAATGGGGCAGTAAGACCAGACTTTTTATTTTATTTTATTTATCTTATTTTTAATTAAAAAATTAAAGATTGTATTTATTTATTTGAGAGAGAAAGCATGAGTGGGGCAGGGGGAGGTAGCTGCAGAGATAGACTGAGAAGTATCCTCCCTAATGAGCAGGAAGCCCGATATGGAGCTCGATCCCAGGATCCTGACTGAGATCATGACCAGAGACAAAGGCAGAGACATGTGAAAAATCCCTTTTTTTTTTCTGGGAAACAATACTTTACAAGAGATGTTTGAAAAAGTACTGGGGAATCAACTTTAATAGGAGACACAAAAATTTAATTGACTTTTGTAAAGCTACAGGGATCCAAATGATGGGAATCCCAGCCTGTTTAGGTTGTGGACCACAGAGTATTCTTCTCTGTAATATTTTATTTTCTTCCATGTCTACTAACTCCAGTCCAAGTTCACTGATCTCTTTTTAGATAGTGCAAAACATGGCAAAGAATACCAAACGAGTGCCCAGTATTCTACATTTATTACATCATTTCTAACATATAGAAGTGTGTTATCAAGGCTGGTTCTGTGAAAGAACATAGTTATGCTAAAGTGTGTTTGTTCTCCAAGAAATTAAATGCATGATTATCACACAATTATAAAATACTTGTGTCAAGAATTTTTATTCAAAAAGTAATAAGAGAAGCAGATATTAAAACTAGTTCACATGGTTATTTGGGATATAAGCAGAGTTGTGCAGCAGAAGTGCTCTGGGCCCATAATTTGGGATATAGAATTTATGTTGTCTAATTTTATTCAAAAAGTAATAAGAGAAGCAGATATTAAAACTAGTTCACATGGTTATTTGGGATATAAGCAGAGTTGTGCAGCAGAAGTGCTCTGGGCCCATAATTTGGGATATAGAATTTATGTTGTCTAATGAAAAATCACTAACTTGCATTATTGTTAACAAGAATCTTGTGCATTACCATCAGTTTTCTACATTATAACCTCTTGCTCTACAGTTTGTAAATAACTTTGTCAATAGCAAGCTAATAAACGGGGTGACTCCAATGGATTGAGATAATCTCCAGAGTTTCTGCTACATAATGCCCAGGACTCCATTGAAAGGACACCTAAGAATTTATTTTGCCCAAAAATTTGATCATTTTTTTCACTGTCCTTACCTATTTTCCAAACCTAGTCCTTTTGTTTCACCTTTCAGTCTACAGACAACCCTGTATCTGACTGACTTGTTAATTCTGGGAATGTCTTGCAGATTAATTTGCTTGCCAGAGGTGGTTCCTCTAACTGATGTCTAAGAACCCTAATTAGTTAAGAAAATTTTTTTAACATTTTCAATGCTATTTATTATTATTATTGTTGTTGCTAATAGCTCTATTATAAATAATTCACAAGGGCATCTTTCTGACAAAAGACAAAGAGCTGGCTACTAGTAGAAAAAGTACATTTGACTCTGTCAGTGAAAGTAGTAAAGGGATTTGAGACAATAAGGCAAAGCACTGGATTTATGTGTTAAAACTTTAAATATTATAGACACATTTACTTAATTTCTAATACTATTGTTGCTTATAATTAAATAAGATGTTTTCCATGAACCACGCATTACAGCAAATATATTGTTTATACAGATCAAATTTTCATCAAAAGGGACGCCTGGGTGGCTCAGTTGGTTAAGCAGCTGCCTTTGGCTCAGGTCATGATCCCAGCGTCCTGGGATCGAATCCCACATCGGGCTCCTTGCTCGGTCGGGAGCCTGCTTCTCCCTCTGCCTCTGCCTGCCATTCTGTCTGCCTGTGCTTGCTCTCTCGCCCACTCTCTCTGATAAATAAATAAAATCTTAAAATAAAGAAATAAATTTTCATCAAAAAATTGTAAGTGTATTTTATTGTAGGATCATGATCAGCATTTTGCAGATGAGAAAAGTGAAATTTAGAAAAGTATGTCTCTTCAAATCCCTCATACAATATCTGGCCTAGATAGAAGGATATACTATCACAATTGAGGAAGATAATTGAGATTACTTAAAATGATAAACGTTACTGTATAGGGATTTTTTTTTTTTGCTTTTTTTTTTTTTACTTTTACTTTTTTATTTTTTATAAACATATATTTTTATCCCCAGGGGTACAGGTCTGTGAATCACCAGGTTTACACACTTTACAGCACTCACCAAAGCACATACCCTCCCCATGTCCATAATCCCACCCCCTTCTCCCAAACCCCCTCCCCCCAGGAACCCTAAGTTTGCTCTGTGAGATTAAGAGTCACTTATGGTTTGTCTCCCTCCCAATCCCATCTTGTTTCATTTATTCTTCTCCTACCCACTTAAGCCCCCATGTTGCATCACCACTTCCTCATATCAGGGAGATCACATGATAGTTGTCTTTCTCTGCTTGACTTATTTCACTAAACATGATACGCTCTAGTTCCATCCATGTTGTCGCAAATGGCAAGATTTCATTTCTTTTGATGGCTGCATAGTATTCCATTGTGTGTATATATACCACATCTTCTTGATCCATTCATCTGTTGATGGACATCTAGGTTCTTTCCATAGTTTGGCTATTGTGGACATTGCTGCTATAAACATTCGGGTGCACGTGCCCCTTTGGATCACTACGTTTGTATCTTTAGGGTAAATACCCAATAGTGCAATTGCTGGGTCATAGGGCAGTTCTATTTTCAACATTTTGAGGAACCTCCATGCTGTTTTCCAGAGTGGCTGCACCAGCTTGCATTCCCACCAACAGTGTAGGAGGGTTCCCCTTTCTCCGCATCCTCGCCAGCATCTGTCATTTCCTGACTTGTTGATTTTAGCCATTCTGACTGGTGTGAGGTGATATCGCATTGTGGTTTTGATTTGTATTTCCCTGATGCCGAGTGATATGGAGCACTTTTTCATGTGTCTGTTGGCCATCTGGATGTCTTCTTTGCAGAAATGTCTGTTCATGTCCTCTGCCCATTTCTTGATTGGATTATTTGTTCTTTGGGTGTTGAGTTTGCTAAATTCTTTATAGATTCTGGACACTAGTCCTTTATCTGATATGTCGTTTGCAAATATCTTCTCCCATTCTGTCAGTTGTCTTTTGATTTTGTTCACTGTTTCCTTTGCTGTGCAAAAGCTTTTGATCTTGATGAAATCCCAATAGTTCATTGTTGCCCTTGCTTCCCTTGCCTTTGGCGTTGTTCCTAGGAAGATGTTGCTGCGGCTGAGGTCGAAGAGGTTGCTGCCTGTGTTCTCCTCAAGGATTTTGATGGATTCCTTTCGCACATTGAGGTCCTTCATCCATTTTGAGTCTATTTTTGTGTGTGGTGTAAGGAAATGGTCCAATTTCATTTTTCTGCATGTGGCTGTCCAATTTTCCCAGCACCATTTATTGAAGAGGCTGTCTTTTTTCCATTGGACATTCTTTCCTGCTTTGTCGAAGATTAGTTGACCATAGAGCTGAGCGTCTATTTCTGGGCTCTCTATTCTGTTCCATTGATCTGTGTGTCTGTTTTTGTGCCAGTACCATGCTGTCTTGATGATGACAGCTTTGTAATAGAGCTTGAAGTCCGGAATTGTGATGCCACCAACGTTGGCTTTCTTTTTCACTATCCCTTTGGCTATTCCCCTCACTGAAATGGACAGATCATCCAAGCAAAAGATCACCAAGGAAATAAAGGCCTTAAACGACACACTGGACCAGATGGACATCACAGATATATTCAGAACATTTCATCCCAAAGCAACAGAATACACATTCTTCTCTAGTGCACATGGGACATTCTCCAGAATAGATCACATCCTCGGTCCTACATCAGGACACAACCGGTATCAAAAGATTGGGATTATTCCCTGCATATTTTCAGACCACAATGCTCTAAAGCTAGAACTCAACCACAAAAGGAAGTTTGAAAAGAATCCAAACACATGGAGACTAAACAGCATCCTTCTAAAGAATGAATGGGTCAACCGGGACATTAAAGAAGAATTGAAAAAAATCATGGAAACAAATGATAATGAAAATACAACGGTTCAAAATCTGTGGGACACAACAAAGGCAGTCCTGAGAGGAAAATATATAGCGGTACAAGCCTTTCTCAAGAAACAAGAAAGGTCTCAGGTACACAACCTAGCCCTACACCTAAAGGAGCTGGAGAAAGAACAAGAAAGAAACCCTAAGCCCAGCAGGAGAAGAGAAATCATAAAGATCAGAGCAGAAATCAATGAAATAGAAACCAAAAAAACAATAGAACAAATCAACGAAACTAGGAGCTGGTTCTTTGAAAGAATTAATAAAATTGATAAACCCCTGGCCCGACTTATCAAAAAGAAAAGAGAAAGGAACCAAATAAATAAAATCATGAATGAAAGAGGAGAGATCACAACTAACACCAAAGAAATACAAACTATTACAAGAACATACTATGAGCAACTCTACGCCAATAAATTTGACAATCTGGAAGAAATGGATGCATTCCTAGAAACATATAAACTACCACAACTGAGCCAGGAAGAAATAGAAAGCATGAACAGACCCATAACCAGTAAGGAGATTGAAACAGTCATTAAAAATCTCCAAACAAACAAAAGCCCAGGGCCAGACGGCTTCCCGGGGGAATTCTACCAAACATTTAAAGAAGAACTAATTCCTATTCTCCTGAAACTGTTCCAAAAAATAGAAATGGAAGGAAAACTTCCAAACTCATATTATGAGGCCAGCATCACCTTGATCCCAAAACCAGACAAGGATCCCACCAAAAAAGAGAGCTATAGACCAATATCCTTGATGAACACAGATGCGAAAATTCTCACCAAAATACTAGCCAATAGGATTCAACAGTACATTAAAAAGATTATTCACCATGACCAGGTGGGATTTATTCCAGGGCTGCAAGGTTGGCTCAACATCCACAAATCAGTCAATGTGATACAACACATCAATAAAAGAAAGAACAAGAACCATATGATACTCTCAATAGATGCTGAAAAAGCATTTGACAAAGTACAGCATCCCTTCCTGACCAAAACTCTTCAAAGGGTAGGGATAGAGGGCACATACCTCAATATCATCAAAGCCATCTATGAAAAACCCACCGCAAATATCATTCTCAATGGAGAAAAACTGAAAGCTTTTCCACTAAGGTCAGGAACACAGCAGGGATGTCCATTATCACCACTGCTATTCAACATAGTACTAGAGGTCCTAGCCTCAGCAATCAGACAACAAAAGGAAATTAAAGGCATCCAAATCGGCAAAGAAGAAGTCAAATTATCACTCTTCGCAGATGATATGATACTATATGTGGAAAACCCAAAAGACTCCACTCCAAAACTGCTAGAACTTATACAGGAATTCAGTAACGTGTCAGGATATAAAATCAATGCACAGAAATCAGTTGCATTTCTCTACACCAACAGCAAGACAGAAGAAAGAGAAATTAAGGAGTTAATCCCATTTACAATTGCACCCAAAGCCATAAGATACCTAGGAATAAACCTAACAAAAGAGACACAGAATCTATACTCAGAAAACTATAAAGTTCTCGTGAAAGAAATTGAGGAAGACACAAAGAAATGGAAAAATCTTCCATGCTCCTGGATTGGAAGAATAAATATTGTGAAAATGTCTATGCTACCTAAAGCAATCTACACATTTAATGCAATTCCTATCAAAGTACCATCCATCTTTTTCAAAGAAATGGAACAAATAATTTTAAAATTTATATGGAACCAGAAAAGACCTTGTATAGGGTTTTTTTTTTAAAGTTTGCCACAGATCCAGATTCTTTTAAAATATATATCTATTTTGTGCAAAGAGAATGCACTGAGAAGTAAAAAGAAAGTGATAGATCAGTGCTACCAACTAATGGCTATAATATCATCACCTTATTTATGAACAATGAAACAGTGTGCAATATTTAAATAAATTTAAATAAATTCCTATTTATTTTATATATTTATAAATTTAAATAAATCCCTATTTATTTATTATTAAAGAAACTCCTCTAACAAACAGTATGTTTTGAAGGTTGCTAGCAGGAAAGTGTTGTACTACATGGAAGTAATCAGAAAATATGATCTAAAATTCTGCTTTCAAGGGCGCCTGGGTGGCTCAGTGGGTTAAAATTGTGCTTTCAAGAAGCTAACACAGTAAGTACTGAGCATTAGCTATTATATGCTATGGATGAATAACCGAAATCTACATTTGAAACTAATGGTACACTATACGTTAACTAATTGAATTTTAAAAAGTTAATAAAAAAAAACCCCAGTATTTTATAAAACAATATTCCCAACAGGCTTTTTTGCTTTAAAATACTCACTTTGTAAAGAGAGTCATTACTTTTGTCTAGCCAATTCTTACATCACTGTTTATCCCTTCCCTGCTTTATCCCTTCCCAGTATCAATAAAGGCTCACTTGGGTTACCTAGAAGCCATGAGAAAGCTTGTAATAGATCTGGCTGGTTTTCACCAGCAATTTGACCACCATGTGCACAGGGAAGTCTATTGATAAAGGCTTTATTGCAATAAACTGCAAATACATGGATGATTTTGAATTCTCTTTCTTGAGGTCTTGTTTCATGATAATAAATTTAGGGTGGCTTATTGGAATGGATGTTATTAACATATTTTCATAGTTCTAAGTACATGGAATTGTAAAATAGTTTAATGAATGTGGCATTACTGACAACTGTCCTCATTTTGAAATCAAATTACAGTGTACTAAGACGAGGAAACACAGCAGATTTGGGATTATGAGTGAAATAATTTAAAAAAGTCTTAGGGGTATGATCAGACTATTGGGCAGGTAATTCAGTAGAAAAATGTCAACTGATTGAGATTCTGTGTTCCCTGATTTCAGAGAGAAGTTAAGATAAATAAGTAACACGAGGAGACTAGGAAGGCAAACATAAGTGATAATTTTGTGCCAGGTTGTGTATACATCTGTTTATCTTCTTGTTTTACCAGTAAGGTTGCTCCTAGAGGAGAGTTTAAATATGTGTTGGAGCTAATCTCTGTGGATTACACAAGAAACCACATCCTACAGCTCTCCCTGAAACACCCCTTATGATTTCAATGTAATTTAGTTTTTGCATTTTTAGAAATAACAAAATACTTTGAAAACTCATCTACTTTATTACCATTTAAATGAAAATATTGCTGATATTTTTAAGACTTTAAATGTAATTTTATATATATCTGACCTATCAGATGATATAAAATTTTTGGAGAAAATATGACATATTTTTTTGATCTTGGTTGAAGGTATTAATAAAGAGCAACTGCTTGTATTATTTGTATTTTGATATCTTAGTTAATAAACATGAATAACTGGTATAAAATATGGTTTTTTTTAAGTTTATTTATTTACTTGACAGAGATCACAGGAAGGCATAGGGGCAGGCAGAGAGAGAGGAATGGAAGCAGGCTCCCTGCTTAGCAGAGAGCCCACTGTGGGACTCAATCCCAGGAACCTGGAATCATAACAAAGAAATGATGATAAATTCCTTAAATGACTCAAAGTTGTTCTTGACTGGTATGTTTCAAGCTCTATTCCTGGTTTGAGGACAGTTTTTAACAGGCTTGTCACTGTAGAAATCAGCTGGATGTTTAGAGGCTATCAGAACTGTGCAAAAACCTTGAAGGGGTAAAGATTGAAAATCCTTTAGAGAGATTAGCTCCCTAAGGCATTATTCATCCACACATTTTCCTCCAAACAATTAAGGCTGATGGATGAGGGGCACCTGAGGGGCTCTCTCATCACGTGGGTGGTGGGTTAAGCCTCTGCCTTCATCTCAAGTCATGGTCTCTGGGTCCTGGGATCCAGCCCCACATCCGGCTCTGCTCAAAAGGAAGCCTGCTTCCCTCCCTGCTTGCCTGCCTCTCTGCTTACTTGTAATCTCTCTCTCTCTCTCTCTCTGTGTCCAATAAATAAATAAAATCTTAAAAAAAAGGCTGATGGATGATAAATTATGAAAACTGCTCCCTCCAAATGATGCTTCTTCATAAGGTTTTAAGAATTTAAAATTGTAAGAATTTAAAATTGAAACTTGATCGTAGGATTTATCTTATACAATAACAACAAGTGATGGCAGTTATTATTAGTTCTGAAGTATTTGTGAATCTGAATTCTTGGCCTCATTAGTAAATTTATTTTTAATAAATTATTTAATATATAATAATATATATAATATATATTATATATAACATATATATATATTTATATATTTATATATTATATATATTATATATATATTATATATATAATATTTATATATTATATATTTATATATAATAAATTCATTCATTCATTCATTATTTATTTATTAATTATTTATTATTATAATTTATTCATTTATTAACTCAAACACAAGAAAATGAATGACCTGATTGAAAAATTGGCAAGGACTGGAACAGACACCTCACTTAAGAAGATATTGAGATGGCAATAATGATATGAACAGATGCTGTGATGATCCACAGCATGTCTAATTAAGGAATTGTAAATTAAAAGAACATGAGGGGCGCCTGGATGGCTTAGTGTGTTAAGCCGCTGCCTTTGGATCAGGTCATGATCTCAGGGTCCTGGGATCGAGTTCCACGTTGGGCTCTCTGCTCAGGAGGAGCCTGCTTCCCTTTCTCTCTCTCTCTGACTGCCTCTCCGTCTTCTTGTGATCTCTCTCTGTCAAATAAATAAATAAAATCTTTTTTAAAAATAAATAAATAAATAAGACAATGATCTATCACTACACATCTATTAGAATGGCTAAAATCCAAAATACTGACAACATAAAATGCTTTTGACGATGAGGAACAAGAGAAACTCTCATTCATTCACCTAAAGGATATGGATGGCTTATAAGCACATGACAAATTTCTCAACATTTAGACATTAAAGAAATACAAATTAAAATCATAATGAGACATGCTTACATATCTATTAGAATGGCTAAAATTATAAAGGCTAATTGTACTTCGTCTGAGCTAGATTGAGAAGCAACAAAAAATCTAAACTGTTGTTGGCATATATCATGATACCACCACTTTGGAAAATAATTTGAAAATTTTTTTAAATGCAAAATACGTTGCAGTTACACCAATAGCCATTTTACTTCTACACATTTAACCAAGAGAAACAAACGCTATGTTCGTACAAGGACTTGTATATGAATTTCATAGCAGCTTTATTTTTAAGAATTGAAAACAGTAGAAATGTTCATCAATGTCCATCAATAGAGCAAAGACAAATTATGATCTATTCATTAAAGAGATTACTATTCAACATCAAAATGAACTATTTACAATTGGAGATTCTCAAAGTAATGGTGCTGAGAAAAGAAAAGCCAGGCAATGAATAGAATATACTGTGTGATTCCATGACTATTAAAAAAATCTAGAAAATACAAATTTATATAAAGTCACAGTCATCAAATATATTGGTGTGATTTTAGTGCCTTCTTCTGTGCTCCCATAGCTTCCTACACTTGGATCTCCAAGCATTTGTTACACCATGTGAAAATATGAACTCTTTTTCTTTATTCTGTCTTACCAGAATAAGAATCCTTGAAATTTTATGGACATTTGAACTCTCAGTTATTAGTAGAAATTCTATCACACAGTAAGTTTTCAAATATAAAGCCACAGTTTTACAATGACTTCTAAGCTTTTACATGATCTAGCCACTCATTTAACCTCTGTGATCTCTTTCCCTGCTACTCTTCAGTCCCTCACAGTGGCCTCCTTGCTATTCCTCAGATATGCCAGGCATGATCCAACCTAATGGCCTTCAAGATAGCCAATTCCTTTGTCTGGAGTGACCTTATTGCTGATAGTTCTGGGCAAATTCATCACCTTTCCATACGTTTGTTCAATTGTCAGCTTCATTGTAACTAACCCGATCTTCCTATTAAAATTCTTACCTCCCCATCCCCTGCCTAGCAACCTTGATTTTTCTCATCCTGATCTAATTTTTCTCTTTCCCCATTGCACTCATCATTTTTGAATGCACTATGCAATTTTTATTCAGGTTTATAGCTTTTAATTGTCTCACCCATTAAAATAAACATTCTACAAATCCAAGTATTTCATTTACCGTGTAGTCTGAAGTAATATCTGCCATATAATAGACAGTAGACAATTGGTAAATTTCAGAATAAATTAATGTTGAGAATATACTGAATTTCATAAGTCATTTCAATATTTTTTTCAAAAAATAAACTATGTAAAACATACCTTCAATTTACTTTCAAAATATTTTAGAGCATATAATGAACAAAAGAAGACAAAAGAAGACAAAAAAAACCCAAAATAAGCAAAAGCCTCAAAGAAACAATCATATGAATAACCATTTCAAACCTACTTAAAAATTGCATAATACCACACTCCTAGATCCTCTCTGAATGCTCTAAAATAACCCTTCAAAAGAAATACATTTTTTAAAATTACAGATTTTTTGGCAAATAATTTAATAAAATAAAAATTTCATTCATCTATGTAGATCATAATAAATGTTTTTAATAAGCATAAAATTATAACTCTGAAGTGTGCTAAAATGAAACCACCTGCTAAGGGTGAGAGAACAAAAATAAACATCATTTTTCCAAATAAGAGGAATTTATTACCTTTGAATCAAAGCATGTGGATTTGTTCAAAGTGGCAATAAAGGAATATGGAAACACAATCCATAGAAAGTCATATTTTAGATTTCTAAAAGACTTCAAAGTGAAGAGTATACATTTTTTAAATGCTACATAATGCTACATAATGACAAGATGACAGGTTGTGACAAATAGCATTTTAAAAGCTCTACTCATAATGGAACTGAAAGTGTCATTTCCCTATAATTTTATATATGTCATTAATTTACTATATTTGGATACAACACATTACCAAACAGATGTTCATCAAAGACTAAATCATTTTTAATGGAACATAATAATTTGAACCTACATCTATTAATCATTTTTTTCGATCTAACATTTATAGTCTCGCTAAACAATTGATCAGATATTGACAAATTTAAAAAAAATATAGGATAAAAAGTCGTGTTTGGAAAAGTAGATTTTCTTTGAAATTTGCATTTAAATGAAAATATTGCTGATATTTTTAAGACTTTAAATGTAATTTTATATATATCTGACCTATCAGATGATATAAAATTTTTGGAGAAAATATGACATATTTTTTTGATCTTGGTTGAAGGTATTAATAAAGAGCAACTGCTTGTATTATTTGTATTGTGAAATCTTAGTTAATAAACATGAATAACTGGTATAAAATATGGTTTTTTTAAAGTTTATTTATTTACTTGACAGAGATCACAGGAAGGCAGAGGGGCAGGCAGAGAGAGAGGAATGGAAGCAGGCTCCCTGCTGAGCAGAGAGCCCACTGTGGGACTCAATCCCAGGAACCTGGAATCATAACAAAGAAATGATGATAAATTCCTTAAAAGACTCAAAGTTGTTCTTGACTGGTATGTTTCAAGCTCTATTCCTGGTTTGAGGACAGTTTTTAACAGGCTTGTCACTGTAGAAATCAGCTGGATGTTTAGGTTTTTTCTGTGTGTGTCATAAAAGAAAGGAGCAATAGTAAATTCTTGCTGTTATTCCATGGAGCCAATAAAATCATACTGCCAACAAGAGGCTGTTGACACTGTAAGTCTAGTTAACTGTCTTGAAATACTAGGCCTCGAAATAAAATTCCAATATTTCATATAAACTCTTTTTTTTTAAAGAAAAAAAACAAAACAAAACAAAACAACTATACTGCTTACCTTTAGGGCCCTGCTGTTGTGTAACTATTCTTGAACATGTCTACTGTAAGTGTATATATATATATTTTTTTTTTCTGTGCAATAAATTCATTTAGAGATAAATTTGGATTGCAAATTATTTTGGGGGAGGCATGGTATTTGTGGCTAGTCTTACAAGTAAAAAGGACTAAAAGAAAGAAGGAAAACATTTTTATTACAGCATATTTACATCTGTCCAAAGTACTTATTTACTCTAATACTGACTAATGTATAATACTGTACACAAAGAAAGAAGTTAAATGAGTTTTAATTCAGTCGAAGTATAGCTGGCCATTTTAAAACTTACCACTGAATCTCTCTGGTATGAAATGTGATATCTGGCAATCTGGTCCAGTTCATTACATCAGGTCATTTGTATGTTCTTATTACCATTTTGATAGCATAGCACATTTTATAACCCAAACATTTTACAATGGAACTATGATGCATGTATTTTCAAAAGTATAGACATACATGAAGCTATGAGGTCAAAAAAGATGAATGTCCGTAGTACCATATAGACTCAACAAATAAAAGTGTCCAAGGCTCTGAGTGAGATTTATGAATATTGTGTAAGATTAGGCCAACATGTGGTTTTGATAAAAATAATCTGTTCTTAAATTAGAATTACAGTCGTTGAGTACAGTGTTGAAAATGGCAGATAGATTTTAGCTATCTTTGCTCACTAGGGAAAATGGAAAAATGTTTAGTTTGGTCAGATTTTCACTTACCTTCTGAAAAATCTTACGTTTGAGAGAACCCTTCTGAAATAAGAATCCTTAAAGACATAACCCCTTTGGCACAAGTTTTCAAGAAACTTGTTTGATGTTGTAGACAATTATATGGCACACGTACTGTTCTAGATGTTTCATGCCAATAATATGTAAGCCATACAAAGGCTACATATACATATAGAGATGTTCCTCAGCTTACAAGGGGGCTATGTACAGAGACACCCATAAAAAATTGAAAATGCATTTAATACCCCTAAACTATCAAATATCATAGCTTACCTTAAGCTTATTTAAACATACTCAGAACTCTTACATTTGCCTGCATTTGGGCAAAATCATCTTAAGCAAAGCCTATTTTATAACAAAGTATCAAATATCACATGCAATTTATTAAATATTACACTAAAAAAAAGAAGAATCGTTATATATAGAATGGTTGTAAGAATATCAGGTGTTCACCCCTGTAATCTTCTAGCTGACTGGGAGCTGTGGCTCAATGCCCCTGCCCAGCATCACAAGATGGCACCATACCACATGACACTGGCCCTCTTTATAAAGACCCAAATTCAAAGTTCAAATTTCAGATTCTACTGAATCACTTTCACTTTCACATCATTGCCAAATATTTCATAAGTTGAATCATTGTAAATCAGGAGCCATCTGATTTGAAAGTTAAATCACAGTCACCCATATACACACAAAAAAAGGCCTTCATGTAGGGCCATCTATGTATCTCTAAACAACATAGCATGACATATCAACGGGAAAAAATGGATGCGAAGGGGACAATTGCTTTGCGTCAGTACTCTGAGCAGTAACATACATGGCCTTACTCACCTAGCAGAACTCCAGAGCTAGCTGATGGCAAGGAATTTTAGAAATGTTTGCTGAACAGCTTAAGCCCTATTATTTTTTACTTAGTGTGCATATCTGTCTTCTCAAGATATGTTAATTTATTTTATTGACTTATTACAAAACCAAATAATTTCCTCTTATTTAAGTGGCAGGTAAATAGAATTCTTTTTAATTTAAATCAAATGGCTTTTTAGGGAAAATATACTAAAAATTCTGAAACCTGTATTGCTTATGAATCTTTTATTGGAATCCTTATCAAGTTGTATTTTTCAAGTTTTTCCTAAATAATCTTCAACGAATTGAAAATAGTTTTTGGATTTTATTCAAGGCTATTAACACACAATTTCACTTTGTTAAATATAGTGCTAAACGTTCAACCAAAACGTTGTGTCTTTTTTTTTTCCACTACCACATCCTCCATCTACGGACTGGATTCTCTCCCCAACTAGCACATATATACCATTGTCTATCTTTAGGATAAGTAAGGGTCATCTTTTGTCTTTATTCTATTTCTTGTATGCTTCTGAACTTGTTGAATTTTAATAGTCACACCATAAATATCACATACTTGATTTTCCTTTAAATAGTAAACAGTGCACAACCAGAGCATACCTTTAAAGCTATCAATATACTTACTCTGATATATTATTTGTGTATTTTTGTAAATTAAAATAATTAAAATAATAGAACAAGAGTTTCAGGTGGTAGGTGTTGTAAGTTTACCCAAACTGACTTTTGTCAAACTCGTTTTTGTCATCATATATGTCAAGTACTTTTCTCAGGTTTATTTTTAGAATATCCTTGTGTAATGAATATTTACACTGATATCTAGTATAAAAATCTTGCAATTTATTTTAGAAACAATCTATTTCTTTAATTCATTAAAGACATTTTTGGCTTGTTTCCAGTACTTTCTTACTGGTTAAAAAATGAATTTGAAGTAGTCTGAATTTCATTATTATATGGCACTTTCCCTTTGATGAATACAAAGATGATATTCCATATTAGCTATCTGAGAAGAATTTATTTTTTTAATTTTATTTATTTGTGAGTGAGAGAGAGCACAAGCAGGGAGAGCAGCAGGGTGAAGGAGAGGCAAACTCCCGGCTAAGAAGGGAATCTGTTGCAGAACTGCGTCCCAGGACCCTAAGATCATGACCTGAGCTAAATGCTCAGGCGTTTAACTGACTGAGCCACCCAGGTGTCCCAATCTGAGAAGAGTTCTGTATGTTATTCCTATTCATATGAAGTTTAAAATCTAGGTAATTAACTTAATATTTTAGTGGCTATTACATAGATAGCACTATGTTCCACTCAGAGAGTAAGAAAGAAATATTAAATCAACCATATTCTATGCATTCTAAATGAAAATCATTAATCAATCATAATAAACCCTTCTATTGATGGAATATCAACTTATAAGCTTTCCTCCATTTGAACAATGCCAAATACCAGAATAAAGGGTCATCTAATACAAATAAAGGATAGAATTAAAGAATTCTGGTAAGCCATTTAATTTTGAAAAATGGTGCTATATTGTTGCTGAGTTGTGGTTTTCAGTTACATAATATCTGATAAGTGTAGAAGAAACATGAGTGTTACGTGAGATGAGAAATGGTATATAATAAAGATATTTTTAAAAGTACAGATAAATACAAATTTGTAAACATAGCATTATGGAGGAATAAAAATAAATGATAGCTACACACTCTAATGTCAATAAATCTTGGAAAGTTAATAGAGAAGTAAAACAAGGACAGTGCAAAAAGTATGGTACATTTTTATGAAGTTCAAGCAAATTCTGTGACTGTAGATGGACTTAAAGATACTATTATGTATCAAATATTGCAAAAATTAAGCAAGGAAATAGCAAACATAAAATAACCAAAGCATACAAACTTGGGTAGATACAATAGATGTGATCATGTTCTACTTCATAAAGAGATGAGTTAATAGATAAATAGAAGTAACTAGACTTTTTAGACGTTAATAAAACTTTGCCTGTTATTTCTTAGCTATATAAAATATATGGTTTTCTAACAAAAACGCTTATCTTAAAAATATTTAAATATAAATTTCAGGCTACTCATAAGGTTCTATTTACTTTTCCACTGAAGGAAAAGCTGGTTGTTGTAGTTGTAGTTGTCTGTTTGTTTTAGTCTCCTCCTAGATTTTATTATTATAATGTGGAATGAGGAATGTTAGATTGAAAAGTAAATTATTTTATAGACAAAATTCATTACTTGATTCACCTCCTGGTACAGCAGATGGAATTCCTGAAAACATGCCCTTTTGCCTTACAGAAGAGTAACAGTTATGCTTACTTCTGAAACATGCTTGGTGGTGGCCCTAAATAGTGACACCATAGTAAACATTTTGAATATTTGCAATTACTTTTTATAGTCATAGGGCTCCAAAAGGCACTGCTGGTCTCTTAGCAGGTATTTCAATAAAGCTAAAAGTTGCCTGACTGTTTAAAAATATTAACAAGGCACAAAACATGGCAGAAGTATTGTCCTCAGATATTATTTTTTTCCATATGCTCCTGATCCAAACATGACGAGTTATTTTTTTAAATTTTTTTATAAAAGATTTTATTTATTTCTTTGACAGAGATCACAAGTAGGCAGGGTCAGGCAGAGTGAGAGGGGGGAAGCAGGCTCCCTGCTGAGCTGAGAGCCTGATGTGAGACTCGATCCAAGGATTCTGGGATCATGACCTGAACCAAAGGCAGCGGCTTAACCCACAAGCCACCCAGGAACCCGACAAGTTATTTTTGATAGATATATATAGAATGTATTTTCCAGTTATAAGAAAAATGGTTCTGCTATTTTTAACCTTTTTAAAAAATTACATAATTTTTTAAATTTAAATTTTATTTGTTAATGTTTTACCTTTCTTTTCTTTTTTTTAAAAGATTTTATTTATTTATTTGACAGAGAGAGATCACAAGTAGGCAGAGAGGCAGGCAGAGAGAGAGAGAGAGAAAGAGGGAGAGAGAGAGAGAAGCAGGCTTCCTGCGGAGCAGAGAGCCCGATGCAGGGCTCGACCCCAGGACCCTAAGATCATGACCCGAGCCGAAGGCAGCAGCCCAAACCACTGAGCCACCGAGGTGCCCCAATGTTTTACTTTTCAATATACTACTTAGAATATAAACCCTATCCCATTTTGTAAGAAGGTTACCATTTAAAAAATGGTAATTTTCTCATTGTGTCTTCCCCTCTCATTGCTTTATTTTGAATAAAACATTTCACAATAAACATAACTGATGCTTTCCTTTTGATGGTCCCTCTGTTGGCCATATTGTATATGAGCCATGACAATTAGTTTTACAACATTTATTCATGTTTGTTGATATGTTTTATCATAACTAATTTTCCCTCCCTTATCTAGATTCCCCAGCTTTCAGACAGGTGGACACTTAATAAACCATACCCAAGGGATGTATCAAGTACTTCTTAGACATCTCTCAGATCCTTGAGGTCTCATTTTGCCTAGGGATTTGCAATAGGTTCTGCCAGAGGCACCACTGTGACAACTGATGTCCATGGTCTATCTCCTGCTAAGCTCAAGAGGTCACTGGTTTCCAAGTTTACCTATACAATTAATGCACTCCATCAAGTTCTTTTTTTTTTAATATTAACAAACTTATTTTAAAGTTTATATGGAGAGGCAAAGACTCACAATAGTCAACATAGTGTTGAAAGAGAACAAAAACTGAGGACTGACTTCAAAGTTTACCATAACGATGGGGCGCCTGGTTGGCTCAGTGGGTTAAGCTTCTGCCTTTGGCTCAGGTCATGATCCCAGGGGCCTGGGATCGAGTCCCGTATTGGGCTCTCTGCTCAGCAGGGAGCCTGCTTCTCCTCATTTCTCTCTCTGTCTGTCTCTCTGCCTATTTGTGATCTCTCTCTCTGTCAAATAAATAAATGAAATCTTAAAAAAAGTATACCATAATGATAATTGTAAGCAAGATATTGTAATACCACAGAAAGACTAGATTAAAGGAACAGAATATATATTATCAATTATATTTTATATTTAATATAAAAGCAAAAGCAATACAAGAGACCAAAATACAATCTTTTAAACAAATGGTTCTGGAGTAATGGTGAAGCTAAATGTAAAAATATAAAATAAAAATAAAATAAAATAATAAAATAAAATAAATCCTGGCAGATATTATACGCTCTTCACAAAAATTAACTCAGATTGGATTATAAACCTAAACATGAAACATGTGAAAGGTAATATAGAAGAAAATTTAAATGACCTTGGTTTTGGAAATAACTTAGGTACAAAAGCACAAGCACTGAATTTAAAAATGTCTACTCTGTGAAACAATGCCAAGAGAATGAAAAGGCAAAGACTCACAGACTGTGAGAAAAAATTTGCAAAATACACATCTGGCAATGGACTGTTAATCAAAAAGACACAAAGACCCCTTAAAACTCAACAATCGTGGAAAAACCTGATTACAAATGAGCCAAAGACCTTAGCAGATACCTCACAAAAGAAAATATTACAGATGGCAAATAAGCATATAAAAAGATGCTTCACATCATATGTCATCAGGAAAATGCAAATTAAAACAAAAAAGAGACACCAGTACATACCCAGAATCCAGAACACTGACAACAGAACACGAAATGTTGGTGAGGATGTGGAGCAACAGGAATGTTCTTCCATGTCTATTGAGAATAAAGAATGGAAAACAACTTGGCAGTTTCTTACAAAACTAAACATATTCTTACCAGATGATTCAGCAGTAGCAGTTCTTGGTATTTATCCAAAGAAGATGAAACCTATACCCACAAAGATGTCTATAGTAGTTTTATTCATTACTGACAAAAGCTTGGAAGCAACCAAGATATCCTTCCATAGGTGAAAGGACAAATAAAATATGGTTTTTTAAAATTTTATTTATTTACTAACAGAGATCACAGGAAGGCAGAGGGGCAGGCAGAGAGAGAGGAATGGAAGCAGGCTCCCTGCTTAGCAGAGAGCCCACTGTGGGACTCAATCCCAGGAACCTGGAATCATAACAAAGTAATGATGATAAATTCCTTAAAAGACTCAAAGTTGTTCTTGACTGGTATGTTTCAAGCTCTATTCCTGGTTTGAGGACAGTTTTTAACAGGCTTGTCACTGTAGAAATCAGCTGGATGTTTAGAGGCTATCAGAACTGTGCAAAAACCTTGAAGGGGTAAAGATTGAAAATTTTTTAGAGAGATTAGCTTCCTAAGGCATTATTCATCCACACATTTTCCTCCAAACAGTTAAGGCTGATGGATGAGGGGCACCTGAGGGGCTCTCTCATCACGTGGGTGGTGGGTTAAGCCTCTGCCTTCATCTCAAGTCATGGTCTCTGGGTCCTGGGATCCAGCCCCACATCCGGCTCTGCTCAAAAGGAAGCCTGCTTCCCTCCCTACTTGCCTGCCTCTCTGCTTACTTGTAATCTCTCTCTCTCTCTCTCTCTGTGTCCAATAAATAAATAAAATCTTAAAAAAAAGGCTGATGGATGATAAATTATGAAAACTGCTCCCTCCAAATGATGCTTCTTCATAAGGTTTTAAGAATTTAAAAATGTAAGAATTTAAAATTGAAACTTGATCGTAGGATTTATCTTATACAATAACAACAAGTGATGGCAGTTATTATTAGTTCTGAAGTATTTGTGAATCTGAATTCTTGGCCTCATTAGTAAATTTATTTTTAATAAATTATTTAATATATAATAATATATATAATATATATAACATATATAATATATATTATATATAACATATATAATATATATAATAAATTCATTCATTCATTCATTTTTTATTTATTTATTTATTATTTATTATTATTATTTATTCATTTATTAACTCAAACACAAGAAAATGAATGACCAGATTGAAAAATTGGCAAGGACTAGAACAGACACCTCACTTAAGAAGATATTGAGCTGGCAATAATGATATGAACAGATGCTTTGATGATCCACAGCATGTCTAATTAAGGAATTGTAAATTAAAAGAACATGAGGGGCGCCTAGACGGCTCAGTGGGTTAAGCCGCTGCCTTTGGATCAGATCATGATCTCAGGGTCCTGGGATCGAGTTCCACGTTGGGCTCTCTGCTCAGGAGGAGCCTGCTTCCCTTTCTCTCTCTCTCTGACTGCCTCTCCGTCTTCTTGTGATCTCTCTCTGTCAAATAAATAAATAAAATCTTTATTAAAAATAAATAAATAAATAAGACAATGATCTATCACTACACATCTATTAGAATGGCTAAAATCCAAAATACTGACAACATAAAATGCTTTTGACGATGAGGAACAAGAGAAACTCTCATTCATTCTGGTGAGAACACCAAAATGGTGCTACCACTTTGGAAGACAGCTGGGCAGTTTCTTACAAAACTAAACATATTCTTACCATATGATCCAGCAATCATGCTCCTTGGTACTCACCCAAAAGAGCGACAACTTTGTGTACACAGAATTCTGCATATAAACCTGTGTTTGTAACAGCTTTACCCATAAGTGCCAAGAGTTGGAAGTAACCAAGATGTCCTTCAGGAGGAGATTGGTTAGATAAACTGTGGTCCATTGAAACAATGGGATATGATTCAGCGATAAAGAGAAATGGCTATCAAGCAATGAAAAGACAAGGAACAAACTTAAAATCCGTCAAAATAAGTGAAAGAAGTCAATTTGAAAAAGCTTCGTGTTGCAAGGTTCCAACTATATGACCTTCTAGAAAAGGCAGAACTATGCAAATTGTATAAAAGTCAGCGGTTTGTAGCAGTTAGGAGAAGAGGAGGATGAACAGGCAGAGCACAGAGGATTTTTAGGCCAGTGAAAATGTTCTGTATGATATGCATGATATTTTAGATATATATCACTACACATTTGTCAAAATGCATAAGATACTATACCAAGAGTGAACTCTATGAGAAAAGGTTTTTTTAAGATTTTATTTATTTATTTGACAGGCATCAAAGCAGGCAGAGAGGCAGGCGGGGAAAGCAGGGGTTGGGAGAAAGCAGGCTCCCTGCCAAGCAGAGAGTCTGGTCTGGGGCTCGATCCCAGGACTGTGAGATTATGACCGGAGCCGAAGGCAGAAGCCTTAACCCACTGAGCCACCCTGGTGCCCCACCAAGAGTGAACTCTAATGTAAACTGTGGACTTTGGGGTGATAATGATGTGTCAGTGTAGGGTCAGTGAGCGTGAAAAATTATCACCGTGGTACAGGATGTTGATAATCGGAAGGCTGTGTGTATGTGGGGAAAGGGAATTTTACTTTGATCCCCAAACTACTCTAAAAAATGCAGTCTGTTAAAAAAAAAACTTTATAATGCAATATAATACAAAACAAGAATGCATATCAAGAGAGAAATAATGTTTAAAGGGAACAAAGAACTTCAGTAATGTGTACAGCCAGTGGCTAGAATCCCTGCCTCTTGAGACCCTGTGCTTGAACGCCGCCAGAACCATATAGAACTATGTTAGTCTTTCTCGGAAGCCAACAAGTGTTAGCCCAGTTAAGAGCACAGTAACAATAAGTCACGGTATGTTATAATGATAATCAATATTTTTAAAGACCTGTCAAGTTCCTTTTTGAGTAACCCTCACCCCACACTTAGAAAAAATTATCTGAGGTTCACCACTTTGAAATTCCTAATTGTTGTCCACATTTACAATAGCCAAAAAAAAAAAAAAAAAAAAAAAAAAGCTTTTTATTAACAAAGTTTTCAGAAGGGGGCGCCACTGAAAACAATGAGAGTTTTCGCTGCCAGGACAATTTTGTTGCAGAAACAGCTGAAAGCACTCAGGTCAGACAGAGCCAAAGGATGGAGAGATTTTTAAATTTACAAAAACCAAACCAAATCAAACCAAAACAAAAATCAAAACCAATGGCCAAGATATCAAGTTTGCTACTAAAGGTATGACATTCTCCTAGGACATGCACGTGACTTGATCAATAAATTTATATATTTATATATTTATATTTGAAGAAGAAGGTACTATTTGATGCAGCAAATCCACGTTGATTAAAAATAACGAGATATGGGGCTCCAGGGTTGCACAGTGGTTTAGGCCTCTGCCTTCGGCTCAGGTCATGATTTCAGGGTCCTGGGATGGAGCCCCACATCGGGCTCTCTGCTCAGCAGGGAGCCTGCTTCCCCCCGCCCTCACTCTGCCTGCCTCTCTACCTACTTGTGATCTGTCAAATGGGTAAATAAGATCTTTAAAAAAAGAATTACTAGGTGTGAAATCATCGAGGGTATGGGAAGGAAAATGATTTCACCTGATCAGACTAGGAAGCGCTTGAAGCCTGAATTAAAGTGCTACTAAAAGAGTAAAGACCAGGGAAATATATGGGGAAAAATCCCTAGAAAAACAGCAATAATAACTGGCAGCTCTTTATTGATCCAGATCCTTGCGGTAGGCAAAGAAGGGCTGGTTTTAGCCAGAGGATGATCTCCGTTTGTCTTCATGATCTGGCATTTCCTGCAAGCCAGGCATGGGGCTCTGCACTAGAGCTGCAAATGCTGGGGGGCCATCACTGTCCCTTTTGTCTTCTCAGGGGGCCAACGGGCATGTCCATGGTGCAGTGTGACAGGCTTTACCACAGGGAGATAAAAGACTGCCAAGGGTAGGTTGGAGCTGGGAAAAGCCACTTAGGAGCAGATTTTCAGGGGAGGGGATAGACATGGGCAAAGCGAAAAATGAGGATGAGTGTGTCAAGTTTCAAAGTGCCAGGAGGCAGCACAGTGCATTCGGGAAACTACAGCAAGTTCATTGACAACCGACAGCTGATCGGGCAGCATCACCTGGGGATGGAGGCTGAGCCCCGGGGTTAACACTGGGGATGAGATGGTTTGTACACTATTCCAAGGAGGTGAGGCACGACACTGTGGGGGCACAGGGAGCTACCAGAGGATTTCAAATATCAGAATCATAACCATAATAGAGTATTTAATTGCATCCTAGCTTTCATCAAGGGTAAGATGCACTATAGTTTATGTTCGACTAAGAAAGAGAAATGCTGTCAGTTAAACTAGGATATGTCCTCAAGTGCAAGGTGCGTGCCACCTTAAGAGATATTAGAATGGGGGGGGGACAAATCTTAGAACAAGTAAACTGTGGTACTAGAATAATTAAGAAAGGTCGAACGCTTGGATCAACAAAATAAGTGATTATTGCTTACCATGTGCCCCAAACTATATTAAGTCTTAGAACAAGAGACGTTCTCATCTTGATGCCACGCAGCTGTTAGACCCAAGGTACAGAGGGCAGTAGCCAACAACCAGCAGGCCCCAAGTGCCATGTGCAGACTCTAAGAGCAACTGCCTTTGAGAGAGGAAACGGTTGAGAGTGGGCTTTCTGAGGTAGAGAATTACTAGCTGGGAAAGTAGGAAAATTGACACAGAATCAGAATTGATGCCCCTACGTGACAGAGTTGGTGAAACTTCCCATCTCAGAGAACTTGATGCTTCTCAGAAATGTATTTTTCATTTTGGACAGAACATTCAGGATAAATATGATCTGTTCAAGATCCTGGTTCAATCATCAGGACTGTTTCTTAGGCTTCACTGGCACAAGAAAAGGGTTTTGATAGTGCAGGGTAAATCCTGACAAAAGCAAAGCACGATATCTATGAAAAACTAACCACTCAGAAGAGAACAACAGATAAAAGGCCAGGCCGACCTGACCCTGCAGATTAGGTAAGCTTGGTCCGGCAACAGGGGTAGAGGGGAAGTGCCCATCTCCTGCTAGAAGAGCTAGAGAAGACCCCTTCTGGAGAGACCACCAGGAGAGGAGAGCAGTAAGTGCTGATGATGAAGAATATTTTAATCAGCAGAGAAGTTCAAAATGACAAAGTTCCAGGATCAGAGTAAACATATGGGATTAAAAAATAAAAAATAAAAAACAAGATTTTTTTGAAAGGACTTTTTTTTTTTTAAAGGACTTTAAACAAAAGTCCTTTTTAAGAGACAGTTGGCTGTTTAAACCAAAAGTACAACAAACTGAGAGAATCGCCACATTGTTTATTGGGGTAGAAAGTTCCTGGAATGTAGAAAGACCCATTCTGCAGAGGAAAGAGTAGAATCACTAACAGGCCTCATGCCTTGCACAGCCAATGGCTAGAATTCCTGCCTCATGAGACCATTTTAAAAGCTCTACTCATAATGGAACCGAAGGTGTCATTTCCCTATAATTTTATATATGTCATTAATTTGCTGCAAAGCCCAGTAGCACTGGGAGGAGAAACTGGGAACAAAGAGTGAGCATCCTGTTTGACAGGGGGGACCAGGCACCTCTTCTTCAGATGCAGGGGGAGCCCTGGCGTGCTGACTCCTCCCTTCTTCCTTTCCCCTTTCCTCCCTCCATTGCTCTCCCTTCCCCTCTCTCCTTCCCTGGTGGTGCCCTTTCCTGATGCCCACTTCATCCCTTATCTTTTCTTACATGCCTGTCTTCTAGAGTTTCTTCTCTCCTCCCAATTACTTCCCTTCGTCTGAATCTCCTCCATGGTCCCTTTTTCCCTGCTCTCTGCTCTTCCTCCCCTTCGCTGGCCCCTGTTCAGCTCCATCCAGACGGCAGGCAGAGCTGGACTAACACGCTCACTCACTAGCTCAGCCACCCTCCAGAGAAGTCACTCTTCCATGGCCACCTTCCTGACCCCCTGGTCCTTTCTCCACTTATTCAGCTATTGCTCTGAAGTCTGAGGAGGACAGAGCGGGGCTGCCGCAGAATCAGGCCAGAGGAGAAACCAAACCATGTATCCACACTGTCCCCCAGTACTGCTGCTCTGAGAGCTTTCAGAGTCCTCAACAGGGTTAGGATTTAGGGGCTTCTTCAGAACCGGGAGTGAAAACAGCCATAGGTCAAATGAAATGCTATGGCCCCCACACAAAAATAATAATCACAAATGAAAACTAAATTAACTCTGAAGTCCCAAAGTCAAAGAATTGCCTTGAAACTGTCACTAGAAAGCACCCAAGGCCTCACTCTCTGGGTTCTGGGTGCCCTGGGAATGGCAGGAGGCTCTGACCCCCTTCCCTCTTCATCCACTCCCAAACAACGTCCTCTGAGGTGTTCTTCAAACTTCCTCTGAGAAACTGTCTCTCAGAACTGTAGGCCCTCGGCTGCTGCGACGAATGAGGGTGATGTCAGGACCTGATGGGCAGCTTTACCAGGAGACTGTGGCTTCTGGATGCAGTCCTCAGGTCCCATGGTCTGGGTGAGATCTAGGTCTTTGAGAGGAGGAGGACAAATGAGATTTCAGATTTTGAGTTGATTCTAGGATGATTAGTGCTTTGGAGGGCATTGGGTGAAGGTATTTTGCACACGGGAAGGACATGAATTTGGGGAGCCAGAGAGTGGACTGTTAAGAGCTGACCTGCATTATCCCCAGAAACCTTGCTGCTGTCCTTATCTCTGGTACCACAGAACGTGACCTTATTTGGAACTAGAGTCCTTACAGATGCAATCACATTACAGTGAGGTGGTTAGAGTGGGCCCTAATCTCCTGTAACTGACCTCCTTATGTAAAGGGAAAATCTGGACAGAGAGATGCCCCTACTGTCAGTGGTGGGCAGTGCATGAACTTCTAGAACCCTGACAGTAGTGGAAAACAGACTCAGGCTGGGCACTAGGTAAATGGGAGCTCTAGTGGAATTTCAGATGAAGATGCTGTGGACCTCGGCTTCCCAGGTCATAGTGACATTAGGATTTCAAATTCAAATCAGAGATGAAAGAAACATCTGGACTCGGTCCTCAGGTACACACAGTATTCTGAACTGAGGCTAGAACCAGAGACCATTCTAATGAAAGGCCTCCACAGGTGGGCTCTCACAGGTGGGCTCCAACTCAGTTTCCTGTATATTCATTGATGAAATCGCTCTGCAGATGAACATGCAGAACAAAACCATTTAATAAAAGTGACAACGAGGAGAGGAAAGGGAGGCCAGAAGGCATGTGAATGTGGAGAGAGGAAGAGGGGGGCAGGGGACACACAGGACTGAGAATCCCTCCCTGTGCTCCTTGCTGCCAGGGAGGTCTGAGGGACTAGTTTCTACCTGGGATCCCAAGTCCAGAACAAAAGTGGCGGGGCCACAGCTCGGGATGAGGGAAGGGGGTCCTCGGCACCCGCACGTGGGGGTGCCAAACGATGGGGGCTATTGCGCTCGCTGGGGGGGGGGGGGGCACCTCGCCTGGCTCCGTCCCCGCCCGACCCCGTGGGGACCCGGGTGCGGCGCTTCGTCCGGGGTGGTCCCGCTGCCCCGGGGGTCGCGGGAGACTGGGTCCCGACACCCCCGCGAGCTCACGGCCCGCGCTTTCTGCTCCAGGTGTAGGCGCAGCGCGGTGTCATTTTACCTGCTCGCAGATGGTCATCCGGGGAAGCCTTGGGGCGGGGCGGGGCAGTGGGCCGCGGGAGCGGTACAGCGTGGCCTCAGGGGCTGGGCTGGAGCTCGGGAGGGTGGGGCTCCTGCAGTGCCGACTGGGCTGCAGCAGAGCACCATGGCGCTGCGCGCCCCTCCTCCGCCAGCCCCTCCACCTCCTCTCAGACTCTCCACCGCTTCCTCCGCGAGCTCACTTCCCGCTTCAGTAATTAGCAAAGCCCCTTCTCCGGGCCGCCCCCGCCCTCACCCCCATCCCCCTCCGTCCTGAGGTGCGGGCCCAGGGCAATGGCGCCAGCGAAGCCCCGGGGGCATGGGAGCCTGGCCAGCGCCAGCGCTGGGCGGCCTCCTAGCCTGGCTCCCCAAGGCGTGTCCGCCTGCTGCCTGGCTGCAGAAAGATCATCTGCCCTAAACCCCGGCTGCACTCTAGGGTCACTTCGCTGGCTTCCTGATTGTGCCCAAAGCCGGGAACCAGCTTCCCCAGCACAGGCCTGGGCTGAGATGCCTGCCCGCAATCTGTTTGAGCAGTCTCCTAGTTTCCAGGCAAGGTCTGCCATTGCATCATGGTACGCGGGAATCACTTCGACCTGGATGTTTGGGTTTTTTGTTTGTTTTTTGATTATTGGTTATTACATGACCTCCATGGTAGGTGCTCCACAAAGGGAGTGAAAAGAGGACGCCTGATACATAGGCATATGGCCATTCTAGAAAAAGAGCTTGGGGTTCTCTGGGAAGCGCGGCATTGGTCCTTGCACTATGTTTTAATAGAAATGGGATTATGCACCAACTTACTTAAATGAGCATAGTTTGAAATCGTTTACTGAGAATAAATATTTAAAACAGTTATATTTTAGTTATATTTAGTTATATTTTAACTAAATAATCAATCATAAATCTATTGCACTAAGGTTACAGGCAATTTAAACGCAATACCACTCTCTTCAGGGTTTTAAATAATCCGTGTCTGTCTTGGCACATGAGATTGCAAAGATAGGAAATGGTTTGTAAAAGATCATATAATAGCTTTTACTATACGGTATCAGCAATTTATCCTAAAGGAGCGGCCACCAGCTAAAAACTCAGCTTTGAAAAATGCAGAAAAGCAGCAAACGTTTACATACCCTCTTGTTGACCAGAGGCATGCATTGTGCACCTCATCATCTCTTCGTGGTTCTGAGGCCCTTGGCGCTCAGTAGTTTAGTGTCTTATTCTCTAGAATAGGCCATTGAAGAAATACCAGGCCCCGAGAAGAAGGTCCTGCTGGGTGTCTGAAGAAAGTACAACCTTTTAGATGAAGCTTTCTGGGGAATTTGTTAGTGGTTTGGTCTGCTTCTGATAGGAAGGGAAATTTTAGTTTTAAAGATTTTATTTATTTATTTGATAGAGATCACAAGTAGGAAGAGAGGCAGGCAGAGAGAGAGGAAGAAACAGGCTTCCTGCTGAGGAGTGAGCCTGATGTGGGGCTCGATCCCAGGACCCTGGAATCATGACCTGAGCCAAAGGCAGAGGCTTTAACTCACTCTGCCACCCAGGTGCCCAAGAAAATTTTTTTTTAAGATTTTATTTATTTATTTGACAGACAGAGATCACAAGTAGGCAGAGAGAGAAGTGGAAGCAGGCTCCCTGCTGAGCAGAGAGCCAGACATGGGGCTCAATCCCAGGACCCTAGGATCATGACCTGAGCCGAACGCAAAGGCCCAGTGAGCCAAATTCACTGAGCCACTCGGGTGCCCCAGGAAGGGAAATTTTTTAAGAGTATTTTCTCTTTGAATCCATTTTGAGGTTTGGTTTGTGGTTCTTTCTGACTTCTCATGAAGATGGAATCTCTTCTGAGGTTGCTTGTCAGGAACCGCATATCCAATCGACCTATCTTGTTAGCAATAAATAAATAAATAAATAAATAAAAGCTCAAGTGTTGGTATAAAGCTATTATGCTTTTCAAAATCCCGAACTATAATTCATGTATCATGGTCATTCTTTATCAAATCAAACAGGAGAGAGGTGGCAGAAATGCTCTTTCAGGTTAATGTTTTTACAAGGAAGATTGACTTATGAACCTACTTTGTTATTCCCTTCCATTCAATTTCCCTGTACCTCCTTTTCTATGAATTGTAACGGTAAACCATCATTATTTTTATTGTTGGCACATGAGAATTAGAGATCAATGCCCAAGTGAAAGCAGAAGGCAGGTTTATTAAAGCAACAGCACACTATCTAAGGGAGAGCAGGTGGTATTCCATGAGGTGGAGCTGGCCCTTACTTTGTTTTGGGATTGGATATTTCTTGGTCTTTTTGAAGTGGGAGGACCTTCAACATGCAGTGGATTGATCTCTAATGGAGGCTGCTTCCAATCATTTGGGGGACTCCTACTCCATGTTGGGAAAAGGAGTTGTTGTCATTTTTATTTTATTTGTTTCAGGGTTCCAAAATTCACTGTTTATGCACCACACCCAGTGCTCCATGCAAAATGTGCCCTCCATAACTCCCATTAACAGGCTTACCCAACCCTCTGCCCCCTCCCCTCAAAACTCTCAGTTTGTTTCTCAGAGTCTCTCATGGTCTGTCTCCCCCTCCAATTTCCCCCCACTCACTTCTCCTCTTGATCACCCAGTCTGTGTTATTCTTTATGCTCCACAATTAAGTGAAACCATATGAAAATTGACAATCTCTGCTTGAATTATTCCACTCAGGAAAATCTCCTCCAGTCCCGTCCATGTTGTTACAAAAGTTGGGTATCCTTCCTTTCAGAAGGAAGCATAATACTTCATTGTAAAAATGGATCATATCTTCTTTATTCGTTCATCCATTGAAGGTCATCTTGGTTCTTTCCAAAGTTTAATGACTGTGGCCATTGGTGCTATAGGTACAGATATCCCTTCTTTTCACTGCATCTGTATCTTAGGGGTAAATACTCAGTAGTGCAATTGCAGTGTCATAGGGTAGCTCTAATTTTAATTTCTTAAGGAGTCTCCACACTGTATCCCAAAGTAGCTGCACCAACTGGCATTCTCACCAATAGTGTAAGAGGGTTCCCCATTCTCCACATCCTCTCCAACACTTGTTGTTTATTGCCTTGTTAATTTTGGCCATTCTAACTGTGTAAGGTGGTATCCCAATGTGCTTTTGATTTGAATCTCCCTGATGGCTAATGATGATGACCATTTTCTCATGCATCTGTTTGCCATTTGTATGTCTTCTTTGGAGAAGTGTCTGTTCATGTCTTCTGCCCATTTTTTGACATGATTATCTGTTTTTTGTGTGTTGAGTTTGAGGAGTTCTTTATAGATCTTGGATATCAGCCCTTTATCTGTAATGTCATTTGTGAAAATTTTCTCCCTTTCCGTGGGTTGTCTCTTCATTTTGTTGACTGTTTCCTTTACTGTGCAGTAACTTTTGATCTTGATGAAGTCCCAAAAGTTCATTTTTGCTTTTGTTTCCTTTGTCTTTAGAGACATGTCTTGAAAGAATTTGCTGTGGCCAGTGTCCAAGAGGTTACTGCCTATGTTCTCCTCTAGGATTTTGATAGACTCCTGCCTCACGTTGAGGTCGTTTGTCCATTTCGAATTTATTTTTATGTATGGTATAAGAGAATGGTTGAGTGTCATTCTTCCAAACATAGCTGTCCAATGTTTCCAGCACCATTGATTGAAGAGGCTGTCTTTTTTCCACTGTATAATTTTCTCTGCTTTGTCAAAGATTTTTTGACCATAGAGTTGATGGTCCATATCTGGGCACTCTACTCTAATCCACAGGTCTACATGTCTTTTTAACCCACATAGCCACCCAGGTGCCCCTTTTAAGCTATTTTTTAAAAGTACAGTCATTCTTTTTTCTTAATATTTTATTTATTTATTTATTTTACAGAGAGAAATCACAAGTAGACGGAGGGCAGGCAGAAAGAGAGAGAGTGAGAGAGAGAGAGAAGCAGACTCCCTGCTGAGCAGAGAGCCTGATGCAGGATTTGATCCCAGGACCCTGAGATCATGACCTGAGCTGAAGGCAGTGGCTTAATCCACTGAGCCACCTAGGCGCCCCTAAGCTATTTTTTAAATCTCTGTTCCAATAACACTTTGATTGCCATATAAAGTTAACCACATCATCTTTTTTAGGTAAGTAATTGTACTTTTTATGTGCATAGTTATTTTGGTCCATGAGTTCAGCTCCTCTTACAATCATCAAATCTCTGTAAAGTCTGGGTATGCTAGGATTTTCTAAGCAACAATAAAATACATTGAAACCTGGTAGCTTAATTATAATAATGTTTTCTTTCTCAATCATTCACAATAGCATTACATTCTGAGTAGCTTCCTTCTATTTTGCAGCTATAGTGTTTGGAAAAACTTGAATTGTGATATGACTGTGATAATGTGAATTAGTCCGGGTTTTTCAGAGAATCAGGAAGAGAGAAAAAAAAAGGAAGATATTCTCCAGGGCCAACTCTAGAAGTGACTATTAAAACATCTGTCCAAATTCAATTGAACAAAACTCAGAAATGCCATCTCCAGTGAAATACAAAGAAGATTATATATAGATCTGGGCACACACTCACATTTGACCCAATGATGTACATCAGTGAAAGACTGAAGGCCAATCACCACTCCATGGGAGAATTTAAAAATAAATTTACTAATGAGGCCAAGAATTCAGAATCACAAATACTTCAGATCTAATAATAACTGCCTTCACTTGATGTTATTCTGTAACATAAATCCTACAATCAAGTTTTAATTTTAAATTCTTACAATTTTAAATTCTTAAATCTTTATGAAGAAGCATCATTTGGAGGGAGCAGTTTTCATAATTTAGCATCCATCAGCCTTTTTTTAAAGATTTTATTTATTTATTGGACACAGAGAGAGAGAGAGAGAGAGAGAGAAAGATTACAAGTAAGCAGAGAGGCAGGCAAGCAGGGAGGAAAGCAGGCTTCCTTTTGAGCAGAGCCCAATGTGGGGCTGGATTCCAGGACACAGAGACCATGACTTGAGATGAAGGCAGAGGCTTAACCCACCACCCACGTGATGAGAGAGACACTCAGGTGCCCCTCATCCATCAGTCTTAATTGTTTGGAGGAAAATGTGTGGATGAATAATGCCTTTGGGAGCTAATCTCTCTAAAGAATTTTCAAGTCTTTACCCCTTCAAGGTTTTTGCACAGTTCTGATAGCCTCTAAACATCCAGCTGATTTCTACAGTGACAGGCCTGTTAAAAACTGTCCTCAAACCAGGAATAGAGATTGAAACATACCAGTCAAGAGCAACTTTGAGTCTTTTAAGAAATTTATCATCATTTCTTTGTTTTTGGTTCATATCTGAAATAGTTCTATATTAAACTTGCATAATTTTTAAAGAGCTGACTTTGAAGGATGCATTCAGTTCCAGCTAGTTCCATATTTTGGCAAGAACTATAATTCTATATATAAAAAAATCATATTTTAGAGTGCCTGGGTGGCTCAGTGGGTTAAATTCCCTGCCTTCGGCTCAGGTTATGATTCCAGGTTCCTGGGATTGAGTCCCACAGTGGGCTCTCTTCTCAGCAGGGAGCCTGCTTCCATTCCTCTCTCTCTCTGCCTGCCTCTCTGCCTTCCTGTGATCTCTGTCAAGTAAATAAATAAAATTTTTAAAAAAACATATTTTATACCAGTTATTCATGTTTATTAACTAAGATATCACAATACAAATAATACAAGCAGTTGATCTTTATTAATACCTTCAACCAAGATCAAAAAAATATGTCATATTTTCTCCAAAAATTTTATATCATCTAATAGGTCAGATATATATAAAATTACATTTAAAGTCTTAAAAATATCAGCAAATATTTTCATTTAAATGCAAATTTCAAAGAAAATCTACTTTTCCAAACACGACTTTTTATCCTATATTTTTTTTAAATTTGTCAATATCTGATAAATTGTTTAGCGAGACTATAAATGTTAGATCAAAAAAATGATTAATAGATGTAGGTTCAAAATATTATGTTCCATTAAAAATGATTTAGTCTTTGATGAACATCTGTTTGGTAATGTGTTGTATCCAAATATAGTAAATTAATGACATATATAAAATTATAAGGAAATGACACTTTCAGTTCCATTATGAGTAGAGCTTTTAAAATGCTATTTGTCACAACCTGTCATCTTGTCATTATGTAGCATTATGTAGCATTTAAAAAATGTATACTCTTCACTTTGAAGTCTTTTAGAAATCTAAAATATGACTTTCTATGGATTCTGTTTCCATATTCCTTTATTGCCACTTTGAAAAAATCCACATGCTTTGATTCAAAGGTAATAAATTCATCTTATTTGGAAAAATGATGTTTACTTTTGTTCTCTCACCCTTAGTAGGTGGTTTCATTTTAGCACACTTCAGAGTTATAATTTTATGCTTATTAAAAACATTTATTATGATCTACATCGATGAATGAAATTTTTATTTTATTAAATTATTTGCCAAAAAATCTGTTATTTTAAAAAATGTATTTCTTTTGAAGGGTTATTTTAGAGCATTCAGAGAGGATCTAGGAGTGTGGTATTATGCAATTTTTAAGTAGGTTTGAAATGGTTATTCATATGATTGTTTCTTTGAGGCTTTTGCTTATTTTGGGTTTTTTTGTCTTCTTTTGTCTTCTTTTGTTCATTATATGCTCTAAAATATTTTGAAAGTAAATTTAAGGTATGTTTTACATAGTTTATTTTTTGAAAAAAATATTGAAATGACTTATGAAATTCAGTATATTCTCAACATTAATTTATTCTGAAATTTACCAATTGTCTACTGTCTATTATATGGCAGATATTACTTCAGACTACACGGTAAATGAAATACTTGGATTTGTAGAACGTTTATTTTAATGGGTGAGACAATTAAAAGCTATAAACCTGAATAAAAATTGCATAGTGCATTCAAAAATGATGAGTGCAATGGGGAAAGAGAAAAATTAGATCAGGATGAGAAAAATCAAGGTTGCTAGGCAGGGGATGGGGAGGTAAGAATTTTAATAGGAAGATCGGGTTAGTTACAATGAAGCTGACAATTGAACAAACGTATGGAAAGGTGATGAATTTGCCCAGAACTATCAGCAATAAGGTCACTCCAGACAAAGGAATTGGCTATCTTGAAGGCCATTAGGTTGGATCATGCCTGGCATATCTGAGGAATAGCAAGGAGGCCACTGTGAGGGACTGAAGAGTAGCAGGGAAAGAGGCCACAGAGGTTAAATGAGTGGCTAGATCATGTAAAAGCTTAGAAGTCATTGTAAAACTGTGGCTTTATATTTGAAAACTTACTGTGTGATAGAATTTCTACTAATAACTGAGAGTTCAAATGTCCATAAAATTTCAAGGATTCTTATTCTCGGAAGACAGAATAAAGAAAAAGAGTTCATATTTTCACATGGTGTAACAAATGCTTGGAGATCCAAGTGTAGGAAGCTATGGGAGCACAGAAGAAGGCACTAAAATCACACCAATATATTTGATGACTGTGACTTTATATAAATTTGTATTTTCTAGATTTTTTTTATAGTCATGGAATCACACAGTATATTCTATTCATTGCCTGGCTTTTCTTTTCTCAGCACCATTACTTTGAGAATCTCCAATTGTAAATAGTTCATTTTGATGTTGAATAGTAATCTCTTTAATGAATAGATCATAATTTGTCTTTGCTCTATTGATGGACATTGATGAACATTTCTACTGTTTTCAATTCTTAAAAATAAAGCTGCTATGAAATTCATATACAAGTCCTTGTACGAACATAGCGTTTGTTTATCTTGGTTAAATGCGTAGAAGTAAAATGGCTATTGGTGTAACTGCAACGTATTTTGCATTTAAAAAAATTTTCAAACTATTTTCCAAAGTGGTGGTATCATGATATATGCCAACAACAGTTTAGATTTTTTGTTGCTTCTCAATCTAGCTCAGACGAAGTAAATTAGCCTTTATAATTTTAGCCATTCTAATAGATATGTAAGCATGTCTCATTATGATTTTAATTTGTATTTCTTTAATGTCTAAATGTTGAGAAATTTGTCATGTGCTTATAAGCCATCCATATCCTTTTGGTGACATGTCTCTTCAATAATTTTCTTCATATGTAAAATTGGATACTCTGTTTGGTTATTAGTAAGGTATTTTATTTTTATTCATTTTTTAATAAACAGAGTAGATGTCCATTATCAGATATATAATTTGCAAATCCCTTCTCCATCATTATGGTTTCTCAATGGAGCTTTGATAGCTGTGTCTTTCAAGAAATATGCTAATTCTTTCCTGGTACACGGAGGTATGACTAGAGCATTATCAATGTTGACCTTTGCAAACAAAATCATGGCTTAAGATATATGTAGTCTTCGGTTGTTGGGAGTGTTCTGTAATATCAAACATATCTAGTTAGTTGATAATTTTGTTCAAGTCTTACATATCTTACCAATTTGATGACCATTTGTCTATATAATCTCAAAATAAAGGTGTTGAGACTTTTTTCCATTTCTCTTCTAAGGTAGAAGTTATGATTTTTGTTCTTAGTTTTTCCCTATATATCCCCAAATCTGTTATTAAGTATTAAAAGTCAAGAATTATTATACTCCCTGATAAATTCATCCTTTTACTCCTCTGTAATTTTGACTTGATCTTTATGTCTGATAATGAAATTTGCTTTAAAATCACTTTTCATTATCTTGATATAACCACCAAAGTTATAGTGTTATTAGTGTTAATATAGCATAGTTTTTCTTTTACTTTATAAAGCACTTCTATATTTAATCCTGAAAAAAAAAAAACCAACTTTTTAGCACTGGAAGCATCTTTCTAAATTATCTTTTTTTTTTTTTTAAATGAAGCAGTAGCCATTTTTGTTAAGGGACCTAAACTGAAAGTAGGTTTATTTATTAATTTATTTAGTAAAGATTTTATTTGTTTATTGACAGCAAGAGAGAGAGAGAGAGAGGAAGCACACAAGCGGGAGGAATAACGTGCAAAGGGAGAGGAAGAAGCAAGCTCCTTGTGGTGCAAGTAGTCCCATGCAGGGCTGGATCACTGCAATCATGACCTCAGCCAAAGGCAAACATCTGCTTAAAGAACTGAGTCATCCTGGCACCCCTAGAAAATTAAAAAAAAAAAAAAAGAACTTTTAAAAACATTTTGTTTCTTTTTTTTTTAATATTTTATTTATTTGACAGACAGAGAGACAGGAAGAGGAACTATAAGCAGGGCAGAGGGAAAAGGAGAAGCAGGTTTCCTACTGAGCAGAGAGCCTGAATTGGGGCTCCATCCCAGGACCCTGGGATCATGACCTGAAAAGAAGGGACACTTACGGAGGAAGCCACCCAGACACCTCTTTCCTTTGTTTTTAAAATATGGCAACTGATGCTTCCCAGCCATGAGAAGCATATTACCCATTGATTAAATCTTTGATAACAACCTATTTAAAGAGGTGTTTAAATATATACTTACTCAGATTTATACACTTTGTGTTTTCTTCATAGTTTGGGGCTGGACCCCATGGTCACAACACTGCTTCCAGTCTTTGCCTTCCCATCTGTTGATACCAGGCATTTGGTCAGCAAAGCAAATTAGAATCATAATTAATAAGCCCTTGGCACCATATCTCTGGAGCAGGGGTTGCTCTTAGCCAAGGCCCAGAGCAGTTGACCTCCCCTCGCTAGTGCTATAGCCCCAAGGACTAGGTCCCTGCCACCAGAACTCAGTCTTACATGTTATGCTAAGCAGACCAAAACCGGAGAGCTCCGACAGCTTTCACTGGCATGCCTCATCTCCCACTCCCTCGACGTCCCGGCAGTACCAGATGCCAGGGAGGGGTCTTGGTCCAACATATGGGAGGGAAGGAAGTAGCCACGAGCAAGTACCTGCCTCTCTGTGCCTTTCTTTCATGAGCAGGTTGTAAGGAGGAGGAAGAGGAAGGGGAAGAGAGGTGAACTTCAAGGGGGTGAAGGCCTCAGGTAGGCAGCTGGCTCCTGCCAGTAGGAAAGGGACAAAGGAGAAGGCAGTGAGTCTTTCAGGGAGGGTTGGGGGTAATGGTTACAGGTTATGACGGAATCTGGACAGGAGTAATAGGGATACTAGTCATTTGAGTCCACCATTGGCAAGCTGGGCTGGGTGTCAGGGCAGATAGGCCTCCCTGGGCAACGGCACATGAGAGAAGGTGGAATTCTTCTCTGAGGAGCAGGTGGAGCTTTGGGTGTTGGGAAAGCATAGACAGTACAGTTCCAGGGCCAAGGACAGGTCCGGGTTCTCCTGGTTGGAGGTCAAGGCCACAGTATGATCCAGGTCTTCTACCAGCAGCTTGAAGGTACCACATGCCAGCCTCTCCTAATTAATGTATTATTATTGTATTGTATTATTGTATAACTCTCTGGTGCACTTATTGGCTTATCCATCAAATGACTCCTTCAGCAGCTTGAAAACCACCTCCACAGGCACTCCAGGATATGGGAGGCTTCCAGAGTGAAGATTTTGCACAGGATCACCCCAAAAGACCAGAAGTCACTCTCGTGGATGTAGATCTGGACAAATATGGTCTTAGGGATCATCCACGTCACAGGCAGTCCACAGTTGGTTGTTTTTATAGTAACTGATGTGGTGATATCTCTGGCAAGGCTGAAGTCTGAGATCTTCATCATGTTGTCCTTTGTCACCAGCACTTCCCTGGTGGCCAGGTCTTGGTGTTTGCCTTCTTGGAGGCAAGGTACTCCATGCCTCAGGCTACCTGATAGGCACAGGATACCAGGTCCTTGGAGGAGAGTTGCTCTGCTGCATTGTGGCTGATATTGTAACAGTACTCCAGGTCACGAGGCCTCTGGGCCTGCAGGTACTCCTGTATGTTTTCTTTGGAGGCATATTGCGTGAGAGTGTACGAAGGACCGTCCTGTGTGCAGGACCCAGCAGGTTGATGGTGTCCTTGTGCTGTCCAATCATCTTCATCATCTCCATTTCTGAGATTAGGTTTGACAGGTCTTTCTCTGTTGCATCTGACTTCAACATCTTCACAGACACTTTAGTCAAATGGTTGGATTTGTCTTTGTCCAGCCCAATGGCCTCCTCCAACACCACCTGCCCAAAGTAGGCCTGTCTTAGGGGTCTGCCTAAACTGCCTACAATCGGCCTGTCTCAAGGCAGTTATGAACTCTAGATTATCCTCAAAAACATTAAACAACAAGCTAAAAATTCTCTTCACTAGATCTCTGTCGCAGGTCTAATTTTCTTATCTTTCATCACTTATCTTTTTCCTGATTCTTATTTTCAGTATAGTTTATTTTGCTTCCAAGTGTTTTCCCTGGTTTCTGTATGCTGTTTCAGAGGGAAGAATTATCCTGTCATAAAATTATTTCTTGAGCATTCATTACATCTCTCAGTTAAAATGGGTTCTTTTATGGTATTGATTCATTTGAGTTTTCTCAAAATGGGAAGAATTTTCAAAATGGTGTTTTCCTCAAGGTTCAGAGTATGTCTTAGCCTCATCTTTACTCTTTTTTAATTCACTTTTCAAATTCTTGTCCCTCTTTTTATCTTTTTAAATTTAAATGTTTTATTTTTACTACTCTTTTATTTGAGTATAGTTGATATTCAGTGTTACATTGGTTTCAGGTTTTCAATATCTCCATACATTATTCTATGATCACTACAAATATAGCCACCATCTGTCACCATATAACACTATTATAATATCATTGACTATATTCTCTACACTGTCCCATATCTCTTTTTAAAATCTCTGATTTTTATGTTTTCTGTTATTCCAATGTTCGACCATCATTTTACTTGGATACTTTAATAAAATATGCCTGATTACACACTCTTTGCTGAAAACCATAGCATTGGATTAATAGTAGTCTTCTTCTTCTTCTTCTTTTTAATTAACATATAATGTATTATTAGCCCCAGGGGTACAGGTCTGTGAATCGCCAGGTTTACACACTTCACAGCACTCATCAAGCACATACCCTCCCCAATGTTCAAAACCCCACCACCCTCTCCCTACCCTCCCCAACCCCCGGGCAACTCTCAGTTTGTTTTGTGAGATTAAGAGTCTCTTATGGTTTGTCTCCCTCTCGATCCCATCTTGTTTCATTTACTCTTTTCCTGTCCCCCAAACCCCACACATTGCACCTCCATTTCCTCATATCAGGGAAAACATATGATAGTCTCTTTCTCTGGTTGACTTATTTTGCTAAGCATAATACCCTCTAGTTCCAGCCATGTCATCGCAAATGGCAAGATTTCATTTCTTTTGATGGCTGCATAGTATTCCATCATATATATATATATATATATATATATATATATATATATATATATATATTATTCATTTGTTGATGGGCATCTAGGTTCTTTCCATAGTTTGGCTATTGTGGATATTGTTGCTATAAACATTTGGTGCACGTGCCCCTTTGGATCATATAGTAGTCTTCTTTACCTCTATCAGAACCCCAGGAAGCTTTATTTATTTATTTACTCACATAAACGGGTGATCCAACACAACTTTTTTTGATGTCCAAATGTATTATAATGTCTTACCGCTTAACACTATGCTTACTGCTCTCTTTCACTGTCTGACTAAATCCTCATCATCACTATGCCATTTAATCAGAAAGAACATTTGAACTCAGAATTCTCTCCATATCAGGGAATGAAGACTCCACCCTTCTGTTTGTGCAGGTAAAATAAATGTTGATATTGTCTGTCCTGCACATACCCCATCCTGTTCACCAGAATATTCACCATCAAAATAGATACAAAATAAAAACCATACCTCACCACTTCTATTACCACCCAGTATGCTAAAAACACCATCATATGTTCCTGAATTATTGACTTGATTGATAACCCCACTTCCACACATACTGCACTACTTTCTCGCTGCAAATTTATTTTGGTACAGCAACTTACCTAAAAATCAAGTCAGATGATTTTATTCTGCTTTTGAAAGTCTTTTGGTATCTTCCCCTTTCATATTAAATAAAAACTGAAGGCGTTTCAATGTACTAGAGGGTCATACATCAATACGTTCTTCCTCTCTCCACCACTATGAACTCCTGATTGGCCTCCTTGTTTTTCCTCAAAAGTAACAGACCAGCTGTTCACACAAAGTCTATATACTTACTTGCTCTGCCTAGAGCAATCTTTTCCTTTAATATTTGTATAACACCCTCCTTCACTTCCTGGGTATTTGTGCAAATGAGTAAAAAGCCTGTATTAAGTGGATATTTTAAAAGCTAAATGAATGGCTTAATAGATGTATATAGGGGGAAAGGGAACATATTTTCCACGGTTTAGAAGTGGAGTTCTTTTATAGAGTTCTTGTACAAGCCTACACTATTGAACGATAATGCGCAGTTGTACATTCCAATTATACAAACACTTTGGTAATTTATATCCCTTTTTTGTAATTCATGACTGGACCATTTAATTCCTTAGGAGCATTATAGCATTTCAACTTTTCATGTTCAATAAACTTATTGGGGTTGCTCCCTTTTTTATTCAAATGGAGAAATAGTCATGATTTCATCTAAAGAAAGTGTTATTGATTGTGTTGTTTTCCAGGAATGAGTCGCACATGCTAGTTTAAAAGTTTTGTTAAATTCCCAAGTGTGTCTCCGATAAAAGCCTTTTGTAGATTAGTAACTTGCTCAAAACAGAAAAGTTATGTAACACTCAATTGTTATACTATCTTTGTTTCCATCTTGCATTGTAATAACACCCATCTTAACTCTATTTAAGACAAGTCATCGCCAGATGGCTTTCTGGCATTGATTGCATGATATGAAATCTAGTATAACTAAAAGTTTTTGGTTTTAGTAGCCTATAAATCAATTTAGAAAAATATATGTATTTGAATATAAGGTAAAGTTTTAAATTATTTGGCAATAGTAAACTAAACTTTTTTTTGGTAAATTTTTATTTTCTAAAATTTCATTGGGCTCTTTTGCAATAAGAAACAAGTTACAAAAAATTAAGTTTTATTTACCCCAATTCAAAATTATTAGGAATATAATCAGAGAGGTTGAAGTATTTAAAATATTAAACCCCAAATATTTTATTAGGTAAATTCTTGAATGCTGAGCATTCACTGTTAAAATATACTACTACTATTGATAGACTGGTAGAAGCCTAAAATCAAATATTTATTAAATATTTATATCCATATCTTTTCATGGCTTGGTTCATTTCTCTAGCATTAAATAAGATTCCATTGTTTGCATGTACTACACTTTATTTGACCTTTCACCTATGGAAGGATATCTTGGTTGCTTCCAAGCTTGTGTCAGTAATGAATAAAACTACTATAGACATCTTTGTGGGTATAGGTTTCATCTTCTTTGGATAAATACCAAGAATTGCTACTGCTGAATCATCTGGCAAGAATATGTTTAATTTTGTAAGAAACTGCCAAGTTGTTTTCCATTCCTTATTCTCAATAGTCATGGAAGAACATTCCTGTTACTCCACATCCTCACCAACATTTCGTGTTCTGTTGTCAGTGTTCTGGATTCTGGGTATGTACTGGTGTCTCTTTTTTGTTTTAATTTGCATTTTCCTGATGACATATGATGTGAAGCATCTTTTTATATGCTTATTTGCCATCTGTAATATTTTCTTTTGTGAGGTATCTGCTAAGGTCTTTGGCTCATTTGTAATCAGGTTTTTCCACGATTGTTGAGTTTTAAGGGGTCTTTGTGTCTTTTTGATTAACAGTCCTTTGCCAGATGTGTATTTTGCAAATTTTTTCTCACAGTCTGTGCTTTTCCTTTTCATTCTCTTGGCATTGTTTCACAGAGTAGACATTTTTAAATTCAGTGCTTGTGCTTTTGCAGCTAAAGTTATTTCCAAAACCAAGGTCATTTAAATTTTCTTCTATATTACCTTCTACATGTTTCATGTTGAGGTTTATAATTTAATCTGAGTTAATTTTTGTGAAGAGTGTATGATATCTGCCTGGATTTTTTTTTATTTTATTATTTATTTTATTTTTATTTTATATTTTTACATTTAGATTCACCATTACTGCAGAACCATTTGTTTAAAAGATTGTATTTTGGTCTCTTGTATTGCTTTTGCTTTTATATTAAATATAAAATATAATTGATAATATATATTCTGTTCCTTTAATCTAGTCTTTCTGTGGTATTACAATATCTTGCTTCCAATTATCGTTATGGTATACTTTTTTTAAGGATTTTATTTATTTATTTGACAGAGAGAGAGATCACAAATAGGCAGAGAGACAGACAGAGAGAGAAATGAGGAGAAGCAGGCTCCCTGCTGAGCAGAGACCCAATACGGGACTCGATCCCAGGCCCCTTCGATCCCAGGCCCCTGGGATCATGACCTGAGCCAAAGGCAGAAGCTTAACCCACTGAGCCAACCAGGCGCCCCATCGTTATGGTAAACTTTGAAGTCAGTCCTCAGGCTTTGTTCTCCTTCAACACTATGTTGACTATTGTGAGTCTTTGCCTCTCCATATAAACTTTAAAATAAGTTTGTTAATATTACAAAAAAAAAGAACTTGATGGAGTGCATTAATTGTATAGATAAACTTGGAAACCAGTGACCTCTTGAGCTTAGCAGGAGATAGACCATGGACATCAGTTGTCACAGTGGTGCCTCTGGCAGAACCTATTGCAAATCCCTAGGCAAAATGAGAAGTCAAGGATCTGAGAGAATGTCTAAGAAGTACTTGATACATCCCTTGGGTATGATTTATTGAAGTGTTCACCTGTCTGAAAGCTGGGGAATCTAGATAAGGGAGGGATAATTGTTTATGATAAAACATATCAACAAACATGAATAAATGTTGTAAAACTAATTGTCATGGCTCATATATAATATGACCAACAGAGGGACCATCAAAAGGAAAGCATCAGTTATGTTTATTGTGAAATGTTTTATTCAAAATAAAGCAGTGAGAGGGGAAGACACAATGAGAAAATTACCATTTTTTAAATGGTAGCCTTCTTACAAAATGGAATAGGGTTTATATTCTAAGTAGTATATTGAAAAGTAAAACATTGGGGTGCCTGGGTGGCTCAGTGGTTTGGGCTGCTGCCTTCGGCTCGGGTCATGATCTCAGGGTCCTGGAATTGAGCCCTGCATCGGGCTCTGTGCTCCGCAGGAAGCCTGCTTCTCTCTCTCTCTCTCTCTGCTTGTCTCTCTGCCTACTTGTGATCTCTGTCTGTCAAATAAATAAATAAAATCTTTTTTAAAAAAAGAAAAGAAAGGTAAAACATTAAAAAATAAAATTTATTTAAAAAAATTATGTAATTTTTAAATGAGGTTAAAAAGAGCAGAACCACCTTTCTTATAACTGGAAAATACATGCTATATATATCTATCAAAAATAACTTGTCGGGTTCCTGGGTGGCTTGTGGGTTAAGCCGCTGCCTTAAGTTCAGGTCATGATCTCAGGGATCTGGGTTGGAGCCCCACATTGGGCTCTCTGCTCAACGGGGAGCCTGATACCTCCTCTCTCTCTTTGCCTGCCTCTCTGCCTACTTGTAATCTCTCTCTCTGTCATAAATAAATAAAATCTTTTAAAAAAAATAACTTGTCATGGGGGCACCTGGGTGGCTCAGTGGGTTAAAGCCTCTGCCTTCGGCTCAGGTCATGATCCCAGAATCCTTGGATTGAGTCCCACATGGGGCTCTCAGCTCATCAGGGAGCCTGCTTCCCCCCTCTCACTCTGCCTGACCCTGCCTACTTGTGATCTCTGTCAAAGAAATAAATAAAATCTTTTATAAAAAAATTTTAAAAAATAACTTGTCATGTCTGGAATCAGGAGCATATGGAAAAAAATAATATCTGAGGACAATACTTCTGCCATGTTTTGTGCCTTGTTAATATTTTTAAACAGTCAGGCAACTTTTAGCTTTATTGAAATACCTACTAAGAGACTAGCAGTGCCTTTTGGAGCCCTATGACTATAAAAAGTAATTGCAAATATTCAAAATGTTTAGTATGGTGTCACTATTTAGGGCCACCACCAAGCATGTTTCAGAAGTAAGCATAACTGTTACACTTCTGTAAGGCAAAAGGGCATGTTTTCAGGAGTTCCATCTGCTGTACCAGGAAGTGAATCAAGTAATGAATTTTGTCTATAAAATAATTCACTTTTCAATTTAACATTCCTCATTCCACATTATAATAATAAAAACTAGGAGGAGACTAAAACAAACAAACAACTACAACTACAACAACCAGCTTTTCCTTCAGTGGAAAAGTAAATAGAACCTTATGAGTAGCCTGAAATTTATTTTTAAATATTTTTAAGATAAGCGTTTTTGTTAGAAAACCATATATTTTATATAGCTAAGAAATAACAGGCAAAGTTTTATTAACGTCTAAAAAGTCTAGTTACTTCTATTTATCTATTAACTCATCTCTTTATGAAGTAGAACATGATCACACCTATTGTATCTACCCAAGTTTGTATGCTTTGGTTATTTTATGTTTGCTATTTCCTTGCTTAATTTTTACAATATTTGATACATAATAGTATCTTTAAGTCCATCTACGGTTTCACAGAATTTGTTTGAACTTCATCAATATGTACAATACTTTTTGCACGTTGATTAAAAATTACGAGATATGGGGGCTCCTGGGTGGCTCAGTGGTTTAGGCCTCTGCCTTCGGCTCAGGTCATGATTTCAGGGTCCTAGGATGGAGCCCCACATCGGGCTCTCTGCTCAGCGGGGAGCCTGCTCCCCCACCCCTCTCTCTGCCTGCCTCTCTACCTACTTTTGATCTGTCAAATGGGTAAATAAGCTCTTTCAAAAAAGATTTACTAGGTGTGAAATACACCGAGGCTATGGGAAGGAAAATGATTTCACCTGATCTGACTAAGAAGTGGTTGAAGCCTGAATTAAAGTGCTACAAAAAGAGTCAAGACCTGGGAAATATATGGGGAAAAAATCCCTAGAAAAACAGCAATAATAACGGGCTGCTCTGTATTGATCCAGATCCTGCGGTAGGCAAAGAAGAGCTGGTTTTAGCCAGAGGATGATCTCCGTTTGTCTTCATGATCTGGCATTTCCTGCAAGCCAGGCATGGGGCTCTGCACTAGAGCTGCAAATGCTGGGGGGCCCTCACTGTCCCTTTTCTCTTCTCAGGGGGACAACGGGCATGTCCATGGTGCAGTGTGACAGGTTTTACCACAGGGAGATAAAAGACTGCCAAGGGTAGGTTGGAGCTGGGAAAAGGCACTTAGGAACAGATTTTGAGGGGAGGTGATAGACAAGGGCAAAGCGAAGAATGGGGATGAGTGTGTCACTTTCAAAGTGCCAGGAGGCAGCACAGTGCATTCGGGAATCTACAGCAAGTTCAGGACAACGGGCAGCTGATCTGGCAGCATCACCTGGGGATGGAGGCTGAGCCCCGGGGTTAACACTGGGGGTGAGCTGGTTTGTATACTATGCCGAGAAGGTGAGGTACTACACTGTGGGGGCACAGGGAGCTACCGGAGGATTTCAAATATCAGAATCGTAACCATCATAGAGTATTTAATTGCAACCTAGCTTTCATCAAGGGTAAGATGCACTATAGTTTATGTTCGACTAAGAAAGAGAAATGCTGTCAGTTAAACTAGGATATGTCACAAAGTGCAAGAGTTATTAGAATGGGGGGGGAGGACAAATCTTAGAACAAGTAAACTGTGGTACTAGAATAATTAAGAAAGGTCGAACACTTGGATCAACTAAAAAAGTGATTATTGCTTACCATGTGCCCCAAACTATATTAAGTCTTAGAACAAGAGACGATTTCATCTTGATGCCCCGAAGCTGTTAGACCCAAGGTACAGAGGGCAGTAGCCAACGACAAGCAGGCCCCAAGTGCCATGTGCAGACTCGAAGAGCAACTGCCTTTGAGAGAGGAAACGGTTGAGAGTGGGCTTTCTGAGGAAGAGAATTACTAGCTGGGAAAGTAGGAACATTGACACAGAATCAGAATGGATGCCCCTACGTGACAGAGTTGGTGAAACTTCCCTTCTAAGACATCTTGAGGCTCCTCAGAAATATATTCTTCATTTTGGACGGAACATTCAGGATAAATATGATCTGTTCGAGTTCCTGGTTCTCTCATCAGGTCTGTTTCTTAGGATTCACTGGCACAAGATAAGGGTTTTGATAGTCCAGGGTAAATCCTGACAAAAGCAAAGCACGGTATCTATGAAAAACTAACCACTCAGAAGAGAACAACAGATAAAAGGCCAGGCCGACCTGACCCTGCAGGATAGGTAAGGTTGGTCTGGCAACAGGGGTAGAGGGGAAGTGCCCATCCTCTGCTAGAAGAGCTAGAGAAGACCCCTTCCGGAAGGACCACCAGGAGAGGAGAGCAGTAGGTGCTGATGATGAAGAATATTTTAATCAGCAGAGAAGGTCAAAATGACAAAGTTCCAGGATCAGAGTAAACATATGGGATTAAAAAATAAAAATTAAATAAAAAAATTTTTTTGAAAGGACTTTTTTTTTAAAGGACTTTAAACAAAAGTCCTTTCTAAGAGACAGTTGGCTGTTTAAACCAAAAGTACAACTCACTGAGAGAATCGCTGCATTATTTATTGGGGTAGAAAGGACCTGGAATGCAGAAAGACCCATTCTGCAGAAGAAAAAATAGGATCACTAACAGGCCTCATGCCTTGCACAGCCAGGGGCTAGAATCCCTGCCTCATGAGACCCTGTGCTAGAAGGCCGCTATAACCATCTCAACTATGTTCGTCTTTCTTGGAAGCCAACAAGTGTTTGCCAGGTTAAGAGCACGGTAACAATCAGTCACGTTATGTTATAATGATTGTCGGTATCTTTAAAAGCCTTGTCAAGTTCCTTTTTGAGTAACCCTCACCCCACCCTTAGAGAAAGGGTGTGGTTCACCTCTTTGAAATACCTCATTGTTGTTTCACATTTACAATAGCCAAAAAAAAAAAAAAAAAAGCTTTTTATTAACAAAGTGTTCAGAAGGGGGCGCCACTGTAAACAATGAGAGTTTTCGCTGCCCTGACAGTTTTGTTGCAGAAACAGCAGAAAGCACTCAGGTCAGACACAGCCAAGGGCTGGAGGGATTTTTAAAATTACAAAAACCGAACCAAATCAAACCAAAACAAAAATCAAAACCAATGTCCAAGATTTCAAGTTTGCTACTAAAGGTATGACATTCTCCTAAGACATGCGAGTGACTTGATCAATATATTTATATATTTATATTTGAAGAAGAAGGAACTATTTGATGCAGCAAAACCATAGTGCAAGGACCAATGCCGCGCTTCCCAGAGAACCCCAAGCTCTTTTTCTAGAATGGCCATATGCGTATGCATCAGGCGTCCTCTTTTCACTCCGTTTGTGGATCACCTACCATGGAGGTCATGTAATAACCAATAACCAAAAAAGAAACAAAAAACCAAAACATCCAGGTCTAAGTGATTCGTGGGTGCCATCATGCAATGGCGGACCCTGCCTGGAGAGGAGGAGACTGCTTAAACAGATGGCGGGCAAGCATCTCAGCCCAGGCCTGTGCTGGGGAAGCTGGTTCCCGGCTTTGGGCACAATCAGGAAGCCAGCGAAGTGACCCGAGAGTGCAGCCGGGGTTTAGGGCTGATGATCTTTTTGCAGCCAGGCAGCAGGTGGACACCCGCTCGGGGAGCCAGGCTAGGAGGCCGCTCAGCGCTGGAGCTGGCCACCCTCGCAAGCCCCCCGGGCTTTCCCGGTGCCCGTGCCCCGGGCCCGCGCCTCAGGACGGAAGGGGAGGTGGGCGAGGGCGTGGGCGGTCCGGAGAAGGGGCTTTGCTAATTGCAGTATCCGGGAGTGAGCTCGCGGAGGACGCAGCGGAGAGTCTGAGAGGAGGTGGAGGAGCTGGCGGAGGAGGGGCGCGCAGCTCCGCTGTGCTCTGCTGCAGCCCAGTCCGCACTGCAGGACACCAGCACTCCAGCGCTCCAGCCCAGCTCCTGAGGCCGCACTGTCCCGCTCCCACGGCCCACTGCCCCGCCCAGCCCCAGGGCTTCTCAGGACGACCCTCTGCGAGCAGGTAAAGTGACACCGCGCTGCGCCCTCACCTGGAGCAGAAAGCGCGGGCCGCGAGCTCGCGGGGGTGTCGGGACCCAGCCTCCCGCGACCTCCGGGGCAGCAGGACCACCCCGGACGACGCGCCACACCCGGGTCCCCACGGGGTCGGGCCAGGGATGGAGCCAGGCGAGGTTCACCCCGCAGAGAGCGCAATAGGCCCCTTCGTTTGGCACCCCCACGCGCGTGTGCCGAGGACCCCCTTCCCTCATCCCGAGCTGTGGCCCCGCCACTTTTGTACTGGACTTGGGATCCCAGGTAGAAACTAGTCCCTCAGACCTCCCTGACAGCAAGGAGCACAGGGAGGGATTCTCAGTTTTTCCGCCCCCCCTCCCCCCACCTCCCCTGGCTCTTCCTCTCCACATTCACATGCCTTCTGGCCTCCCTTTCCTCTCCTCATTGTCACTTTTATTAAATGGTTTTGTTCTGCATGTTGACCCGCAGAGCGATTTCATGAATGAATATACATACAGGAAACTGAGTCGGAGCCCACCTGTGGAGGCCTTTCATTAGAATGGTCTCTGGTTCTAGCCTCAGTTCAGAATACTGCCTGTACCTGAGGACCGAGTCCAGATGTTTCTTTCGTCTCTGACTTGAATTTGAAATATATACCATTCATTTGTTGATGGGCATCTAGGTTCTTTCCATAGTTTGGCTATTGTGGATATTGCTTTCTATAAACATTTGGTGCACGTGCCCCTTTGGATCATATAGTAGTCTTCTTTACCTCTATCAGAACCCCAGGAAGCTTTATTTATTTATTTACTCACATAAACGGGTGATCCAACACAACTTTTTTTGATGTTCAAATGTATTATAATGTCTTACCGCTTAACACTATGCTTACTGCTCTCTTTCACTGTCTGACTAAATCCTCATCATCACTATGCCATTTAATCAGAAAGAACATTTGAACTCAGAATTCTCTCCATATCAGGGAATGAAGACTCCACCCTTCTGTTTGTGCAGGTAAAATAAATGTTGATATTGTCTGTCCTGCACATACCCCATCCTGTTCACCAGAATATTCACCATCAAAATAGATACAAAATAAAAACCATACCTCACCACTTCTATTACCACCCAGTATGCTAAAAACACCATCATATGTTCCTGAATTATTGACTTGATTGATAACCCCACTTCCACACATACTGCACTCCTTTCTCCCTGCAAATTTATTTTGGTACAGCAACTTAACCTAAAAATCAAGTCAGATGATTTTATTCTGCTTTTGAAAGTCTTTTGGTATCTTCCCCTTTCATATTAAATAAAAACTGAAGGCGTTTCAATGTACTAGAGGGTCATACATCAATACGTTCTTCCTCTCTCCACCACTATGAACTCCTGATTGGCCTCCTTGTTTTTCCTCAAAAGTAACAGACCAGCTGTTCACACAAAGTCTATATACTTACTTGCTCTGCCTAGAGCAATCTTTTCCTTTAATATTTGTATAACACCCTCCTTCACTTCCTGGGTATTTGTGCAAATGAGTAAAAAGCCTGTATTAAGTGGATATTTTAAAAGCTAAATGAATGGCTTAATAGTTGTATATAGGGGGAAAGGGAACATATTTTCCACGGTTTAGAAGTGGAGTTCTTCTATAGAGTTCTTGTACAAGCCTACACTATTGAACGATAATGGGCAGTTGTACATTCCATTATACAAACACTTTGGTAATTTATATCCTTTTTTTGTAATTCATGACTGGATCATTTAATTCCTTAGGAGCATTATAGCATTTCAACTTTTCATGTTCAATAAACTTATTGGGGTTGCTCCCTTTTTTATTCAAATGGAGAAATAGTCATGATTTCATCTAAAGAAAGTGTTATTGATTGTGTTGTTTTCTAGGAATGAGTCGCACATGCTAGTTTAAAAGTTTTGTTAAATTCCCAAGTGTGTCACCGATAAAAGCCTTTTGTAGATTAGTAACTTGCTCAAAACAGAAAAGTTATGTAACACTCAATTGTTATACTATCTTTGTTTCCATCTTGCATTGTAATAACACCCATCTTAACTCTATTTAAGACAAGTCATCGCCAGATGGCTTTCTGGCATTGATTGCATGATATGAAATCTAGTATAACTAAAAGTTTTTGGTTTTAGTAGCCTATAAATCAATTTAGAAAAATATATGTATTTGAATATAAGGTAAAGTTTTAAATTATTTGGCAATAGTAAACTAAACTTTTTTTTGGTAAATTTTTATTTTCTAAAATTTCATTGAGCTCTTTTGCAATAAGAAACAAGTTACAAAAAATTAAGGTTTATTTACCCCAATTCAAAATTATTAGGAATATAATCATAGAGGTTGAAGTATTTAAAATATGGAACCCCAAATATTTTATTAGGTAAATTCTTGAATGCTGAGCATTCACTGTTAAAATATACTACTACTATTGATAGACTGGTAGAAGCCTAAAATCAAATATTTATTAAATATTTATATCCATATCTTTTCATGGCTTGGTAATTCATTTCTCTAGCATTAAATAAGATTCCATTGTTTGCATGTACTACACTTTATTTGAACTTTCACCTATGAAAGGATATCTTGGTTGCTTCCAAGCTTTTGTCAGTAATGAATAAAACTACTATAGACATCTTTGTGGGTATAGGTTTCATCTTCTTTGGATAAATACCAAGAACTGCTACTGCTGAATCATCTGGCAAGAATATGTTTAGTTTTGTAAGAAACTGCCAAGTTGTTTTCCATTCTTTATTCTCAATAGACATGGAAGAACATTCCTGTTGCTCCACATCCTCACCAACATTTCGTGTTCTGTTGTCAGTGTTCTGGATTCTGGGTATGTACTGGTGTCTCTTTTTTGTTTTAATTTGCATTTTCCTGATGACATATGATGTGAAGCATCTTTTTATATGCTTATTTGCCATCTGTAATATTTTCTTTTGTGAGGTATCTGCTAAGGTCTTTGGCTCATTTGTAATCAGGTTTTTCCACGATTGTTGAGTTTTAAGGGGTCTTTGTGTCTTTTTGATTAACAGTCCTTTGCCAGATGTGTATTTTGCAAATTTTTTCTCACAGTTGTGCTTTGCCTTTTCATTCTCTTGGCATTGTTTCACAGAGTAGACATTTTTAAATTCAGTGCTTGTGCTTTTGTAGCTAAAGTTATTTCCAAAACCAAGGTCATTTAAATTTTCTTCTATATTACCTTCTACATGTTTCATGTTTAGGTTTATAATTTAATCTGAGTTAATTTTTGTGAAGAGTGTATGATATCTGCCTGGATTTATTTTATTTTATTATTTTATTTTTATTTTATATTTTTACATTTAGCTTCACCATTACTCCAGAACCATTTGTTTAAAAGATTGTATTTTGCTCTCTTGTATTGCTTTTGCTTTTATATTAAATATAAAATATAATTGATAATATATATTCTGTTCCTTTAATCTAGTCTTTCTGTGGTATTACAATATCTTGCTTCCAATTATCGTTATGGTATACTTTTTTTTAAAGATTTTATTTATTTATTTGACAGAGAGAGAGATCACAAATAGGCAGAGAGACAGACAGAGAGAGAAATGAGGTGAAGCAGGCGCCCTGCTGAGCAGAGAGCCCAATACTTGACTGGATCCCAGGCCCCTGGGATCATGACCTGAGCCAAAGGCAGAAGCTTAACCCACTGAGCCAACCAGGCGCCCCATGGTTATGGTAAACTTTGAAGTCAGTCCTCAGGCTTTGTTCTCCTTCAACACTATGTTGACTATTGTGAGTCTTTGCCTCTCCATATAAACTTTAAAATATGTTTGTTAATATTAAAAAAAAAAAGAACTTGATGGAGTGCATTAATTGTATAGATAAACTTGGAAACCAGTGACCTCTTGAGCTTAGCAGGAGATAGACCATGGACATCAGTTGTCACAGTGGTGCCTCTGGCAGAACCTATTGCAAATCCCTAGGCAAAATGAGACCTCAAGGATCTGAGAGATGTCTAAGAAGTATTTGATACATCCCTTGGGTATGGTTTATTAAGTGTCCACCTGTCTGAAAGCTGGGGAATCTAGATAAGGGAGGGAAAATTAGTTATGATAAAACATATCAACAAACATGAATAAATGTTGTAAAACTAATTGTCATGGCTCATATACAATATGACCAAGAGAGGGACCATCAAAAGGAAAGCATCAGTTATGTTTATTGTGAAATGTTTTATTCAAAATAAAGCAATGAGAGGGGAAGACACAATGAGAAAATTACCATTTCTTAAATGGTAACCTTCTTACAAAATGGAATAGGGTTTATATTCTAAGTAGTATATTGAAAAGTAAAACATTGGGGTGCCTGGGTGGCTCAGTGGTTTGGGCTGCTGCCTTCGGCTCGGGTCATGATCTCAGGGTCCTGGAATTGAGCCCTGCATCGGGCTCTCTGCTCCGCAGGAAGCCTGCTTCTCTCTCTCTCTCTCTCTGCCTGTCTCTCTGCCTACTTGTGATCTCTGTCTGTCAAATAAATAAATAAAATCTTTTCAAAAAAAGAAAAGAAAGGTAAAACATTAAAAAATAAAATTTAAATTTAAAAAAATTATGTAATTTTTAAAAAAGGTTAAAAAGAGCAGTACCATTTTTCTTATAACTGGAAAATACATTGTATATATATCTATCAAAAATAACTTGTCGGGTTCCTGGGTGGCTTGTGGGTTAAGCCGCTGCCTTCAGCTCAGGTCATGATCTCAGGGTCCAGGGATGGGGCCCCACATTGGGCTCTCTGCTCAACGGGGAGCCTGCTACCTCCTCTCTCTCTTTGCCTGCCTCTCTGCCTACTTGTAATCTCTCTCTCTGTCAAATAAATAAATAAAATCTTTAAAAAAAAATAACTTGTCATGGGGGCACCTTGGTGGCTCAGTGGGTTAAAGCCTCTGCCTTCGGCTCAGGTCATGATCCCAGAATCCTTGGATCGAGTCCCACATGGGGCTCTCAGCTCAGCAGGGAGCCTGCTTCCCCCCTCTCACTCTGCCTGACCCTGCCTACTTGTGATCTCTGTCAAAGAAATAAATAAAATCTTTTATAAAAAAATTTTAAAAAATAACTTGTCATGGCTGGAATCAGGAGCATATGGAAAAAAAATTATCTGAGGACAATACTTCTGCCATGTTTTGTGCCTTGTTAATATTTTTAAACAGTCAGGCAACTTTTAGCTTTATTGAAATACCTACTAAGAGACTAGCAGTGCCTTTTGGAGCCCTATGACTATAAAAAGTACTTGCAAATATTCAAAATGTTTAGTATGGTGTCACTATATAGGGCCACCACCAAGCATGTTTCAGAAGTAAGCATAACTGTTACTCTTCTGTAAGGCAAAAGGGCATGTTTTCAGGAGTTCCATCTGCTGTACCAGGAAGTGAATCAAGTAATGAATTTTGTCTATAAAATAATTCACTTTTCAATTTAACATTCCTCATTCCACATTATAATAATAAAAACTAGGAGGAGACTAAAACAAACAAACAACTACAACTACAACAACCAGCTTTTCCTTCAGTGGAAAAGTAAATAGAACCTTATGAGTAGCCTGAAATTTATTTTTAAATATTTTTAAGATAAGCGTTTTTGTTAGAAAACCATATATTTTATATAGCTAAGAAATAACAGGCAAAGTTTTATTAACGTCTAAAAAGTCTAGTTACTTCTATTTATCTATTAACTCATCTCTTTATGAAGTAGAACATGATCACACCTATTGTATCTACCCAAGTTTGTATGCTTTGGTTATTTTATGTTTGCTATTTCCTTGCTTAATTTTTACAATATTTGATACATAATAGTATCTTTAAGTCCATCTACGGTTTCACAGAATTTGTTTGATCTTCATCAATATGTACAATACTTTTTGCACGTTGATTAAAAATTACGAGATATGGGGGCTCCTGGGTGGCTCAGTGGTTTAGGCCTCTGCCTTCGGCTCAGGTCATGATTTCAGGGTCCTGGGATGGAGCCCCACATCGGGCTCTCTGCTCAGCGGGGAGCCTGCTCCCCCACCCCTCTCTCTGCCTGCCCCTCTACCTACTTTTGATCTGTCAAATGGGTAAATAAGATCTTTCAAAAAAGATTTACTAGGTGTGAAATATACCGAGGCTATGGGAAGGAAAATGATTTCACCTGGTCTGACTAGGAAGTGGTTGAAGCCTGAATTAAAGTGCTACAAAAAGAGTCAAGACCTGGGAAATATATGGGTAAAAAATCCCTAGAAAAACAGCAATAATAACGGGCTGCTCTGTATTGATCCAGATCCTGCGGTAGGCAAAGAAGAGCTGGTTTTAACCAGAGGATGATCTCCGTTTGTCTTCATGATCTGGCATTTCCTGCAAGCCAGGCATGGGGCTCTGCACTAGAGCTGCAAATGCTGGAAAGCCCTCACTGTCCCTTTTCTCTTCTCAGGGGGACAACGGGCATGTCCATGGTGCAGTGGGACAGGTTTTACCTCAGGGAGATAAAAGACTGCAAAGGGTAGGTTGGAGCTGGGAAAAGGCACTTAGGAACAGATTTTGAGGGGAGGTGATAGACAAGGGCAAAGCGAAGAATGGGGATGAGTGTGTCACTTTCAAAGTGCCAGGAGGCAGCACAGTGCATTCGGGAATCTACAGCAAGTTCAGGACAACGGGCAGCTGATCTGGCAGCATCACCTGGGATGGAGGCTGAGCCCCGGGGTTAACACTGGGGGTGAGCTGGTTTGTATACTATGCCGAGAAGGTGAGGTACTACACTGTGGGGGCACAGGGAGCTACCGGAGGATTTCAAATATCAGAATCGTCACCATCATAGAGTATTTAATTGCAACCTAGCTTTCATCAAGGGTAAGATGCACTATAGTTTATGTTCGACTAAGAAAGAGAAATGCTGTCAGTTAAACTAGGATATGTCACAAAGTGCAAGAGTTATTAGAATGGGGGGGGAGGACAAATCTTAGAACAAGTAAACTGTGGTACTAGAATAATTAAGAAAGGTCGAACACTTGGATCAACTAAAAAAGTGATTATTGCTTACCATGTGCCCCAAACTATATTAAGTCTTAGAACAAGAGACGATTTCATCTTGATGCCCCGAAGCTGTTAGACCCAAGGTACAGAGGGCAGTAGCCAACGACAATCAGGCCACAAGTGCCATGTGCAGACTCGAAGAGCAACTGCCTTTGAGAGAGGAAACGGTTGAGAGTGGGCTTTCTGAGGAAGAGAATTACTAGCTGGGAAAGTAGGAACATTGACACAGAATCAGAATTGATGCCCCTACGTGACTGAGTTGGTGAAACTTCCCTTCTAAGACATCTTGAGGCTCCTCAGAAATGTATTCTTCATTTTGGATGGAACATTCAGGATAAATATGATCTGTTCGAGTTCCTGGTTCTCTCATCAGGTCTGTTTCTTAGGATTCACTGGCACAAGATAAGGGTTTTGATAGTCCAGGGTAAATCCTGACAAAAGCAAAGCACGGTATCTATGAAAAACTAACCACTCAGAAGAGAACAACAGATAAAAGGCCAGGCCGACCTGTCCCTGCAGGATAGGTAAGGTTGGTCTGGCAACAGGGGTAGAGGGGAAGTGCCCATCCTCTGCTAGAAGATCTAGAGAAGACCCCTTCCGGAGAGACCACCAGGAGAGGAGAGCAGTAGGTGCTGATGATGAAGAATATTTTAATCAGCAGATAAGGTCAAAATGACAAAGTTCCAGGATCAGAGTAAACATATGGGATTAAAAAATAAAAATTAAAAAAAAAAATTTTTTTTGAAAGGACTTTTTTTTTAAAGGACTTTAAACAAAAGTCCTCTTTAAGAGACAGTTGGCTGTTTAAACCAAAAGTACAACTCACTGAGAGAATCGCCGCATTATTTATTGGGGTAGAAAGGACCTGGAATGCAGAAAGACCCATTCTGCAGAAGAAAAAATAGAATCACTAACAGGCCTCATGCCTTGCACAGCCAGGGGCTAGAATCCCTGCCTCATGAGACCCTGTGCTAGAAGGCCGCTAGAACCATCTCAACTATGTTCGTTTTCCTTGGAAGCCAACAAGTGTTTGCCAGGTTAAGAGCACGGTAACAATCAGTCACGTTATGTTATAATGATTGTCGGTATCTTTAAAAGCCTTGTCAAGTTTCTTTTTGAGTAACCCTCACCCACACTTAGAGAAATTTACCTGTGGTTCACCTCTTTGAAATACCTCATTGTTGTTTCACATTTACAATACCCAAAAAAAAAAAAAAAAAAAAAAATTTTTATTAACAAAGTGTTCAGAAGGGGGCGCCACTGTAAACAATGAGAGTTTTCGCTGCCCTGACAGTTTTGTTGCAGAAACAGCAGAAAGCACTCAGGTCAGACACAGCCAAGGGCTGGAGGGATTTTTAAAATTACAAAAACCGAACCAAATCAAACCAAAACAAAAATCAAAACCAATGTCCAAGATTTCAAGTTTGCTACTAAAGGTATGACATTCTCCTAAGACATGCGAGTGACTTGATCAATATATTTATATATTTATATTTGAAGAAGAAGGAACTATTTGATGCAGCAAAACCATAGTGCAAGGACCAATGCCGCGCTTCCCAGAGTACCCCAAGCTCTTTTTCTAGAATGGCCATATGCGTATGCATCAGGCGTCCTCTTTTCACTCCCTTTGTGGATCACCTACCATGGAGGTCATGGAATAACCAATAACCAAAAAAGAAACAAAAAACCAAAACATCCAGGTCTAAGTGATTCGTGGGTGCCATCATGCAATGGCGGACCCTGCCTGGAGAGGAGGAGACTGCTTAAACAGATGGCGGGCAAGCATCTCAGCCCAGGCCTGTGCTGGGGAAGCTGGTTCCCGGCTTTGGGCACAATCAGGAAGCCAGCGAAGTGACCCGAGAGTGCAGCCGGGGTTTAGGGCTGATGATCTTTTTGCAGCCAGGCAGCAGGTGGACACCCGCTCGGGGAGCCAGGCTAGGAGGCCGCTCAGCGCTGGCGCTGGCCACCCTCGCAAGCCCCCCGGGCTTTCCCGGAGCCCGTGCCCCGGGCCCGCGCCTCAGGACGGAGGGGGAGGGGGAGGGGGGCGAGGGCGTGGGCGGTCCGGAGAAGGGGCTTTGCTAATTGCAGAATCCGGGAGTGAGCTCGCGGAGGACGCAGCGGAGAGTCTGAGAGGAGGTGGAGGAGCTGGCGGAGGAGGGGCGCGCAGCTCCGCTGTGCTCTGCTGCAGCCCAGTCCGCACTGCAGGACACCAGCACTCCCGGGCTCCAGCCCAGCTCCTGAGGCCGCGCTGTCCCGCTCCCACGGCCCGGCCCGCTGCCCCGCCCTGCCCCATGGCTTCTCAGGACGACCCTCTGCGAGCAGGTAAAGTGACACCGCGCTGCGCCCTCACCTGGAGCAGAAAGCGCGGGCCGCGAGCTCGCGGGGGTGTCGGGACCCAGCCTCCCGCGACCCCCGGGGCAGCGGGACAACCCCGGACGACGCGCCGCACCCGGGTCCCCACGGGGTCGGGCTGGGGATGGAGCCAGGCGAGGTGCCCCCCGCAGCGAGCGCAATAGCCCCCTTCGTTTGGCACCCCCACGCGCGTGTGCCGAGGACCCCCTTCCCTCATCCCGAGCTGTGGCCCCGCCACTTTTGTACTGGACTTGGGATCCCAGGTAGAAACTAGTCCCTCAGACCTCCCTGGCAGCAAGGAGCACAGGGAGGGATTCTCAGTTTTTCCACCCCCCCTTCCCCCCTCCTCCTTTGGCTCTTCCTCTCTCCACATTCACAAGCCTTCTGGCCTCCCTTTCCTCTCCCCATTGTCACTTTTATTAATTGGTTTTGTTCTGCATGTTGACCCGCAGAGCGATTTCATGAATGAATATACATACAGGAAACTGAGTCGGAGCCCACCTGTGGAGGCCTTTCATTAGAATGGTCTCTGGTTCTAGCCTCAGTTCAGAATACTGCCTGTACCTGAGGACCTAGTCCAGATGTTTCTTTCATCTCTGACTTGAATTTGAAATCCTCCTCAGACTTCAGCCTCCGGGATTGCTCCTGTCCTTGCTCTCCCACTGTCTCGGTGGGGATCCGCCATGAGTGTTGAACACAGGAATGAATGAATGATATATACCCCCAGGTCGCTGGGGCTTTTTCTTGTTTTGCTGAGGTTGGAAAGTCTTGGGAGAGACCCCCTGTATGCAGATACAGAGCTGCATGCAATTGTTTAGATAAACGTGTTCCCCACTTAATTGCTTGGGCATTGAACATTTCGCCCTTAACCTGTGGCTTGAGCAGTTAGGAGGATACAATCTGGAGGTGAATCAGAAGATGGCTGAATCCACATGGTGGTGGGCTGGGTTTGGGAGATTTTCCTGGAGATTCTAAAGAAAGATCTAAATTCTTTCAATGGGGAGTGGTAAACATTTTATCAATGGGAGATGGAAAATAAATTGGTTAACCTTTCCCTCCCCCTCAAAACCCATTATTTGAAAAAACAAAAAAGGAAGTGAAGGGAGAAATCCTCCCACTCCCATGCCCACTCACCTCCATAGCCACCTCCTCTTCCAAGAACTAACAGACAAGGTGCCAAGAAGTGTTAGGTACCAGCAGTGCAGTAGTGGTCTCAGAGCTCATTCAAGGATCATGGTGAAAGGCATTCAAAGAGATTGTGGGGGCACAGGGATCTAATTAAGGGGGACAAGTTTAAGGTTTGCCTGGTCCCCTAAAAATTAATGGCACTAGAGAAGATGAGCTTTGGGAACTATAGCTTAATGGATACAACGTGTAAAAAGCTTCAGTGAGTCATGGTGGGAAGAGGCCATGAGGGCAGCAAAGACAGTCTTAGATGATGTTATTAATAGCACTACAGGCTCTAGATTTCCTGTGGTGGTGTTCTTGGCAAGACCAGCGTGGCCAAAGTGGATACTCACAACCTGGAACAGAGGGTCTTGGAGATCCCAGCAAGTGTGGTATGATGAGAGTGTATAATGATAGGAGGTGTCCTTTGGAAGGACTGTCTTCTTGACTTTAAAAGGGAGAATTCAAATCTGTAGGTGAAATCTTCTTGGCTACAAAGAAGGCCGAGGCCTCCTAAGGTCAAGGTCTCCTCGTCACTTGCAAAGATGTCGAAGAACATATTCAGACATTTCAAAGATGTCCTCATGTCCATCCGTTCCCACTCTGGAATTCTATCAATAAGGTGAGAGTTCCTCTAGTTGGAAAAAAGATCTAAAAAGACTTCCATTTCTCATGTAATTTCTGTAACCTCCAGGACACACCCACCTACTCCTTCCAGGGCTGTAATGAAGCTACAGCTGGTGCCAATTTGTGGAACTCATTAAAGGCTATTTTCCCTTATATACCCCCGGACCAAGTTCCCATGCTCCCTCACCTGATTTCCTGCACTCACCTCCCACCTGGTGTGTTCACACCTGCACGTGCCTTTTACCAACCCCTTTGCCAAAAGGCAGCCAGAGTGACCTTTCAAAGACCTATCAGTTCCTGACATTTGTCTCCATAGAAAACTGCACTGATCTTCTAACATATTCTCAGTCCTCCAAAGGCATCCATAATCCTCCCATCCGTCTCTTCTTACCCTTCCAATTGACTGATGCCTGTTCTGCCCTGTCTTTCTGCCCTTCAACCACGCTGCCTCCCTCTTCCTGTGGAGACCCCTCATGGTGCCTGCCTCCAAGCACAGGTGATTCCCATTGATGGGAAGACCCTCTTCCTCTCCCCCATCTCACCACTCCAGTTACTCCCACTTATTCGTGAGCTCACAAGCCCCATGGTACACACTCTCCATGCAGCCTGCTCTCTCTTTTCTAGCACTGGCCTCCGTTTCTAGCTGTGGTTGTGTCACGGATGTCCCTCCCCAGCCTGCCTCCAAGCTCTCCATCCGTTTAGCTCCAACACCTGACACAGTGCCTGGCACGTAGTAAGCCCTGGCTAGCTTCTAAAGCCTCACTGAGGGACTGACAGCGTTTTTAAAATGTCACCACGTAGCCTCCAAACTGTAGGCAGAAAAAGCTTTGCCTGGATTGACATTTTAGAGACGTATTCGTCAAGTTAGATGTGTTCACTGACTTTACCTTATAAAATTAAAAAAAAAAAAAGGACCTCTGTATCGATTCGCATCTAACGAAGGCACATGTATACTATTAGACCACATTATGAGCTTAATGGAAGGAGACAAGATTTTTTCGCTATGAAAATGTATAAGACTGTTGAGGTCATGTGGAAGGAAATAGTCGGTTTGTTGGAGCATTGTTATCTTACTCTATCACAACCACTAATAAAAATCTGACACGGGGTGAGTCAGAATTGTCTGTCGGAGATGAGTTAGATCTGGCTCATGTTCATACAGACATGAAAGCCAGGAACGAAGAAGCAGGCTTTGAAAGCCTGGGTTGAGGAGGCTGTGTGGTTCACTGCGATGAGCTAAGTGCGCAGGGCCACCGGCAGACATGCAGGCCTGTGTCCTTTGTTCTGGGGTACCTCTTGCACCATGTGGTGAGGCTAGCAGCTGGGAGCAGCTCAGGACAGGACCAGGTGGCATCTTACCTCTCGCACCCTCCTGTGGGCTCCAGTGGGCTCCAGTGGGCTCCAGTGGGTCCCAGGGGACAGCCTGCCTTCCTTGCAAAGCCCAGTAGCACTGGGAGCAGAAACTGGGACCAAAGAGTGAGCATCCTGTTTGACAAGCTGGACCAGCCACCTCTTCTTCAAATTCAGGGGGAGCCCTGGCCTGCTGACTCCTCCCTTCTTCTTTTCCCCTTTCCTCCCTCCCTCCCTCTTCCCTTCCCCTCTCTCCATCCCTGGTGGTGCCCTTTCCTGATGCCCAATTCATCCCTTTTCCTTTCTTACATGCCTGTCTTCTAGAGTTTCTTCTCTCCTCACAATTACTTCCCTTCGTCTGAATCTCCTCTTTGGTCCCTTTGTCCCCGCTCTCTGCTCCTCCTCCCCTTCGCTGACCCCTGTTCAGCTCCATCCAGACGGCAGGCAGAGCTGGACTAACACGCTCACTCGCTAGCTCAGCCACCCTCCAGAGAAGTCACTCTTCGGTGGCCACCTTCCTGACCCCTTGGTCCTTTCTCCACTTATTCAGCTATTGCTCTGAAGTCTGAGGAGGACAGAGCGGGGCTGCCGCAGAATCAGGCCATAGGAGAAACCAAACCATGTGTCCACACTGTCCCCCAGTACTGCTGCTCTGAGAGCTTTCGGAGTCCTCAACAGGGTTAGGATTTAGGGGCTTCTTCAAAACCGGGAGTGAAAACAGCCATAGGTCAAAAGAAAAGCTATGGCCCCCCCACAAAAATAATAATCACAAATGAAAACTAAGTTAGCTCTGAAGTCCCAAAGTCGAAAAATTGCCTTGAATCTGTCACTAGAAAGCACCCAAGGCCTCACTCTCTGGGTTCTGGGTGCCCTGGGAATGGCAGGAGGCTCTGACCCCATTCCCACTTCATCCACTCCCAAACAACGTCCTCTGAGGTGGTCTTCAAACTTTCTCTGAGAAACTGTCTCTGGGAACTGTAGGCCCTCAGCTGCTGGGACGAATGAGGGTGATATGAGGACCTGATGGGCAGCTTTACCAGGAGATTGTGGCTTCTGGATGCAGTCCTCAGGTCCCATGGTCTGGGTGAGATCAGGGTCTTTCAGTGGAGGAGGACAGATGAGATTTCAGATTTTGAGTTGATTCTGAGATGATTAGTGCTTTGGAGGGCATTGGGTGAAGGTATTTTGCACACGGGAAGGACATGAATTTGGGGAGCCAGAGAGTGGACTGTTAAGAGCTGACCTGCATTACCCCCAGAAACCTTGCTGCTGTCCTTATCTCTGGTACCACAGAACGTGACCTTATTTGGAACTAGAGTCCTTACAGATGCAATCACATTACAGTGAGGTGGTTAGAGTGGGCCCTAATCTCCTGTAACTGACCTCCTTATGTAAAGGGAAAATCTGGACAGAGAGATGCCCCTACTGTCAGTGGTGGGCAGTGCATGAACTTCTAGAACCCTGACAGTAGTGGAAAACAGACTCAGGCTGGGCACTAGGTAAATGGGAGCTCTAGTGGAATTTCAGATGAAGATGCTGTGGACCTCGGCTTCCCAGGTCATAGTGACATTAGGATTTCAAATTCAAGTCAGAGATGAAAGAAACATCTGGACTCGGTCCTCAGGTACACACAGTATTCTGAACTGAGGCTAGAACCAGAGACCATTCTAATGAAAGGCCTCCACAGGTGGGGTCTCACAGGTGGGCTCCGACTCAGTTTCCTGTATGTTCATTCATGAAATCGCTCTGCGGGACAACATGCAGAAAAAAACCATTTAATAAAAGTGACAATGAGGAGAGGAAAGGGAGGCCAGAAGGCATGTGAATGTGGAGAGAGGAAGAGCCAGGGGAGGGTGGGGGAGGGGGGGCGGAAAAACTGAGAATCCCTCAGGCAGGGTCTGCCTTTGCATGATGGCAGGCGCGAATAACTTCGACCTGGATGTTTGGGTTTTTTATTTGTTTTTTGGTCATTGGTTATTACATGACCTCCATGGTAGGTGCTCCACAAAGCGAGTGAAAAGAGGACGCCTGGTACATAGGCATATGGCCATTCCAGAAAAAGAGCTTGGGGTTCTCTGGGAAGCGCGGCATTGGTCCTTGCACTATGGTTTCATAGAAAAGGGATTATGCACCAACTTACTTAAATGAGCATGGGTTGAAATCCTTTACTGAGAATAAATACTTAAAACAGTTATCTCTTAACTAAATCTATCATCAACCATAAATCTATTGCACGAAGGTTACAAGCAATTTAAATGCAATAGCACTCTCTTCAGGGATTTAAATAATCCGTGTCTATCTTGGCACATGAGAATGCAAAGATAGGAAATGGTTTGTAGAAGATCATTTAATGGCTTTTACTATATGGTATCAGCAATTTATCATAAAGGAACGGCCTCCAGATAAAAACTCAGCTTTGAAAAATGCATAAAAGCAGCAAACATTTACATACCCTCTTGGTGACCAGAGGCCTGCTTTGTGCCTCTGATTATCTCTTTCATGGTTCTGAGGCCCATGGCACTCAGTAATTTAGTGTCTTATTCTCTGGAATAGGCCATTGAAGAAATACCAGGACCAGAGAAGAAAGTCCTGCTGGGTGTTTGAAGAAAGTACAACCTTTTAGATGAAGCTTTCTGGGGAATTTGTTAGTGGTTTGGTCTGCTTCTGATAGGAAGGGAAATTTTTTTTTTTAGATTTTATTTATTTATTTGACAGACATAGATCACCAGTAGGCAGAGAGCAGGCACAGAGAGAAGTGGAAGCAGGCTCCCCGCTGAGCAGAGAGCCAGACATGGGGCTCAATCCCAGGACCCTAGGATCATGACCTGAGCCGAACGGAGAGGCTTTAGGAAGGGAAATTTTTTTAAGACTATTTTCTCTTTGAATCTGTTTTGAGGTTTGGTTTGTGGTTCTTTCTGACTTCTCATGAAGATGGAATTACTTCTGAGGTTGGTTGTCACGAACCGCATATCAAATCGAGCTATCTTGTTAGCCATAAATACGTAAATAAAAAAATAAAAGCTCAAGTGTTAGTATAAAGCTATTATGCTTTTCAAAACCCCGAACTATAATTCCTGTATCGTGGTCATTCTTTATCAGATCAAACAGGAGAGAGGTGGCAGAAACGCACTTTCAGGTTAATTTTTTTTACAAGGAAGATGGACTTCTGAACCTACTTTGTTATTCCCTTTCATTCAATTTCCCTATACCTCCTTTTCTATGAATTGTAACGGTAACCCATCATTATTTTTATTGTTGGCACGTGCTTTGTCAACCATAAAGTGTACGCTATAAATGGGAGTGCTTTTCTTTTTTTGCAGTTTACAAAAAACTAATTTTTTTAAATTTATTTTTTATTGATTTTCAGCATAACCGTATTCATTCTTTTTGCACCACACCCAGTGCTCCATGCAAGCAGTGCCCTCTATAATACCCACCACCTGGTACCCCAACCTCCCAAACCCCCGCCCCTTCAAAACCCTCAGATTGTTTTTCAGAGTCCATAGTCTCTCATGGTTCAGCTTCCCTTCCAATTTCTCCCACCTTCCTTCTCCTCTCTAACTCCCCATGTCCACGAAAAACTAATTTAAAAACATTCATCCACCAGAGTACCCAAAGGGCTCCCACATAAACTATCTGTCGTTACATTATGTCTTTCTGCTTTCGCTTCTATTGCTGTCCAAACAATGTTTTAAAACATTCTTTAAAATGGGCCTTTTTAACAAGATTTTTACAAAAGATTTAATTTATTCATTTGTCAGAGAGATAGCACAAGCAGAGGGAGAGGCAGGCAGAGTGGGAAGCAGGCTCCTGGTAAGCAAGAAGCCTGATGGGGGACTCGATCCCAGGATGCTGGGATTATGACCTGATCTGGAGGTAGACAATTAACCAACTGAGCCATCCATGTGTCTCTGAAATGGGCATTTTTGACATTTCCTGATAGCACCTACACACTCATGAATCTCAGATTCATGATATATGGGGCTAGTGGACTTGACAATCATGGAGTCAAGCATGCTGGATTTGACTCATGGGCCTGTCACTGTGAATTTGGGTGGCTTGCTAAACTTGCTACATAGAAACCCAAGCATGTAAGAATTTGCAGGATTGTGACAGTTCAGTGGTATAATGTATACATATAAATACCTAAACCAGTGTCTCTCACAAAGTAGGTCCAAATAGACCAGCTCCCCTCCTGCCTTCATTCTGTCCTTGGAATTCCGTCCCTTGGGAGAAGTTCCTACTGCCTTTGTTACAAGAAATGAACGATATTTACTACACTGTTGGTGCATAGCATGGATCAAGACATTGAGTGATAGTATTAACATACTTCTTGAACTGCCCATTGCCCCCCAAGCACCAAATAAAATGTCATGCTCTGGGGAAACCAAAGTGAGAGGTCCCCAACTTTTAGGAGTTATGGACAGGAGAGAGATGCAAATACTGTGTCAGTGTAGAACCAGGCTAACTAATGTCTAAACCAGGAAGAGAATGTGTGTGGAAGAAAGGCACTGATGATGTATAAAGCCATTTGGCTGGATGGTGACTTCCCTCAGACTGACAATTTGCCATGAAAGCTTCCAGGCAAATTTGAGATCTTTATTAGTGACAATATGGCTATAGCCTTAAGGGGAAGAAAAAAACCAAAAACCAAAAACCAAAACACACATGCACACAAACTGTTGGTCTTGTGTCTTTTCACAAATAATGATAGTTATCAGAAATTTTATCTTTAAATGGGGAAAACAGCAACTGAAAATGTATTTCATTTGATTCATCACAGAATATGGTGTTTTTGTTCATTTCACACCATTTTTGTTAAGTTTTATTTAAATTAATGCAATCTGAGATAAAGTGTTAATATTCCTGAGGGTATGGACATTGTATACAAATGAACCCAGCTAAGTGGGCTCCTGGACAGGGTCTGATCTATTTATAAAAGTAGCTGGAGCTAAGTGGTTTGTTCCAGAAGAAGATAACGCCTTCCCTCCGTCGCATTTGCCTTCTACAGCCTAAGTGGGAGTTAATACGTTCACTTGTCTCCTTCAATTTTGTCCAGAGTGTGTTAAAGCAGTCATAGGGGACCTGGGTAGTTTTGCCATCTGCCTTCTCATAACAATGCCCCAGTTTTCTCCTGGAGAATCAACGTTCCCGCTTTTAGTCCATGCACTTAGGCAGCGGCAACTTCACACTGGCTCCTGACTCTAGCAGTGGCATGTCACCCACTAATGGCCTTTGAGAACATCACTGAGTGAGCCGTGAGTTTAGTAGATGCACGAGACCTTTGCTGGGTTGGTGAGGAGGTGGGTCTCTGAATAACTAGCCCGAGATCCACTTGTGTGTGGTGGAACAAACGAGCAGTGATGTGTTGGCCAGAGTGCCCATCCTAGAGAGCCCTGAATGCCAGACAAAAGCATTTGAGACTATTTTTTCAGGCAACAGGAAGCCAGGAAGCTAGTTTTGAAAAGCAGCACATGAAAATGTGTGTTTTTGGAAGATTAGTCGGGCACTAACCCCTAACATTATCCCTGACACTGACCCTAACCCGGTCTAACCTTAACCTTCAACCTACCTCTAACCCTAACCCTAACCCCACTTAACAATAATCCTGACCCTCTCGGTGACCCTAATCATAACCCGAACTCTGAACTTTGCCTATATCAGACCCTAAACTTAAACCTGACCCTGGCCTTGACCTTAACACTGACCCTAACCCTGACTGTAAACCTATCTCTGACCCAATCCGTGAGCCTGAACAGAATCATAACCCTAAAGCTAACCCTGATCCTGAACCTACTCATAAAACAGAACCTACAAAAGCTGACCTTACCATAATCATGAACCTAACCAAGACCCTGACCCTACCCCTGACACTAAACCTGTCCCAAACCTAACCCTGACCCTGACATGAACCTTGCCCCATACCCTAAGCCATTCGCTAACCCTGACGCCAACGACGTCTAACCCTAACCCTGACCCTAAGTATTTCTTAACCCTAACCCTAACCCTAACCCTAACCCTGACCCTAACTATTTCTTAACCCTAACCCTAACACTAACGTAGTCTAAACCCAGCTCTGTTCCCTCTAGCGGGGATAACAGCTGCACCCAGGCCTCCTAGGGGCAGGTGGGAGGCTGTATGGGTGTCATTGGAGGGGCACTGCATTGAGTGGATTGTGAGCCCTGAGCAGCTTGGGGACCGGCGGCTCAGGGAGCTCTGGTGCAGCAGGAAGTTTGGTAAGGAGCCCCCAGGCAGTGGTGACCTCACTTCCCAGACGACAGAGCCCAACGGAATTGGAACCCACGTATCCAGGCACCCCATTACAGAGAAAACCCCCCTGCCCAGCTCATTTCTAGGCACATCCTAAAGGAAGCAACATGTTCTTCTGCTGTACTGAAGCCAAGAGGATGCAGGGAGAAGAGAGCTGGCCCGTCAGACACGTCCCCTCCCTGGCAGGTCATATCAGGTTTCCCCAACGCCTCAGGCCCTTTGGCCAATAAAATCAAAAGGTCACACCAGGGGGCTCAGAGTCAGAGAGGCCCACACCTTATGAACTACCAGTGTAGCCCTAGGTCTCCTCCGCATATCTCTTTCTGTGTGTGTGTGTGTGTGTGTGTGTGTGTGTGTGTGCCTCTGGGTGTCTGTGTGTCTGTGTGTAAAGAGGACCTGGCCATGCCATCATGGGTGGAGATGCCCCAAGCAGGATCAGGCTGATGAGGGGTTAGATGTCTGGTGGGCAAGTCATGTTCACACCCCAGTTTAAGGCTGGTTAAGTGGGATCAGGTGTAGGGTCTACACCCTTCTGCCCAGGGTTTATCCTGAGACCCTGAAGGGATGGGTCCATGACCCAGAAGAGGGGCTAACCCTAACAGTAACCACTAACCCTGATCCTGACACTGACTGTGAGCCTGCCCCAAACCCAAACCCTGACCCTGACCCTGACACTGGCTGTGATGCTGACCTGAACCCTAAACCTAAACCTAAGCCTGACACTGACCCTGATGTGGACCCTGAACCTAAACCTAACTCTGACATTACCGTAACCATGACTCATACCTAAACATGACCCTGACCCTGACCCTAATCCTAACCCTGACGCTTACCTAACCCTCACCCTAACCCTAACCCTGACCGTGACTGTGATCCTGACCCTAACCCTAAACCTAATGGTAACTCTAACCATGACCCTAATAAGGACCCTGAACCTAAACCTAACGCTGACCCTGACCCTAACAATAACCCCTACCCTAAACCAAACCCTAACCCTGACCTTACGCTGTCTAACCCTACCCTAACCATAACCCTAATTCTAACTCCAAACCTAACCCCAATCACAAAACCTACTGCCAAAACCTAATGTGACACTGAACCGAACATTGACCCTAAACCAAAGCCTGACCCTAAACCTGACCCTGGCCATGACTTTCACCTGACCCTGACCCTGACCCTAATCCTAACCATGACACTAACACTGACCACTACATAACCGTGTCCCTGACCCAAATGTGGACTTTAAACCAATACCTGAACATGACACTAAACCTGACACTGGCGCTAAACTTCACCCTGACCTTGACCCAGACCATGACCATAAACCTAACCCTGACCCTAACAGTGACTTCGACCCTGACCTGAACACTAAATCTGACCCTGACTGTGAGCCTGACCGTAACTCTAACCCTAAATGTAACCCTAACCCTACACTAACACGGGCCCTCCCCCGAAACCTATCGCTGAACCTAATCCTAACACTACCCCTAACCCTACCACGAACTGTGACCCTAACAAGTTCTAACCCTAACCGTCAACCTAACACTAACCCTAACACTAACCCTAAACTTTAACAATAACCCTGACCCTATACCTGACTATGATCATAACCCTAACCCTGAACTTTGCCTATACCAGACGCTGACCCTAAACCGGGCCCTGAACTTTGCCTATACCAGACCGTGACCCTAAACCTGACCCTGGCCCTGACCCTAAACCTAACCATGACCCTAACAATGACCACTATATAAGCCTGTCCCTTACCCGAATCTGGACTTTAAACCAATACCTGAACCTGACCGTAAACCTGACACTGGCCCTAGACTTCACCCTGAACCTGACCCAGATAAAGACCATAAACCTAACCCTGACCCTAACAGTGACCCGGACCCTGACCCTAACACTATCCCTGACACTGAATGGGAGCCTGACCCGAACTCTAACCCTAAACGTAACCCTGACGCTGACCCGAAACCCAGGACCCTGAGCCAAAGGCAGAGGCTTAACCCACTGAGCCACCCGGTGCCCCTGGTTGCCTTGTTAAGCATTCCTTGTCTCACATGAAGTGATTACAAATTTGCAGATGTGCATTAAAATGATGTATTCCAAAATGTTAATAGAGGAATTAAAAAACTTATTAAGTAAAATATTATCATTTTTGTTGATTTGAAGCCTATTTGACAAGGGACATAGCATTCTGGTGCATATATGTAAACATGAATAAGTATTTTTTAAAAAAATCTTTATTTATTTATTTGACAGAGATCACAAGTAGGCAGAGACAGGCAGAAAGAGGGAGGGGGAAAAAGGTTCCCCGCTGAGCAGAGAACCTGATGTGGGGCTTGATCCCTGGACCCTGAGATCATGACCTGAGCTAAAGGCAGAAGCTTAACCCGCTGAGCCACCCAGGTGCCCCTAAACATGAATAATTCTTAAAGGTTCCTCTACTCACTTATATAGAAGCCCTTTTCCAAACAGAAGATTAAATCTCTCTTGGCTACTCCTATCAGCTTATTCTGAATTATTTTCCATCCAGAAGCATGAACTAGAAAACCACAGTTTTACACAGTGTTTGGTTTTCCACCAAGAGAATCACATAATTGGTGGTGATTCAGTGTGGTGTGTTGCTAAAAGCATTTCCAATGCTGTGGATACAAGAGGGTAGTGCAGAGAGGTAAGGAAACAGGAGAAAAGGTATGGCTCTCTAATGAGCACTTTATTCTAGAATTTTCCTCCAGACTTGGGAGCACACCACTCACAAGTGTGTTCTGGTGCCTTGATCTCATGGGCCACAGTGCTCAGCATCTTCCAGCTGCTTTTTTAGTGAATACATATGTAACAATTGATTTCTTGCCCCGGACATTGAGAGAAAAATCTGTTCAGAGGGATGGACACTCTGAACCAACACCAGAAAACACTCTCTGTAGTCTTTTGTTAAATGAAAAAATATGGCCAAAAAACCACTTTTGACAGTCTACTACATACAGCAATATGTAAATCTTAATTGAAATATGTTCTCTCAGCTGTGCTTAAGCAACTGAGTCCTGAGCTTTTCAGGTTTTCAGTCTGAAAGAGTACACCTCTGGTGCTCTGAAAGGGAAGAGAAAGGACACCCTGTTCTCCATATAAATTAAAGAAGAGAAATCTGTGCATTTAAGTGGGCCATATAAAAGTTATCAAGCAATTACCTCCTAACTCCTTCCTATCCAAATTCCCTGATATGTTCTCCCTACTCCTTTATTCCACGTTACTGCCTTTTCCAGGATTCTGCCTCACATCACAACATGTCTTCTGTTATTTCCTTCTTGCAAGCTAGTTTTGTTTTCTCCATCTAAAAAAGTCAACAATCATTGTGTATTTCAATTCCCACTTTCCTCAAACGCATTGATTCTTCTTATCTATTACTCTTTTCTCATACTCAGTGTCTTTGTCTTTATGGGGTTTGTACTTTGCTTTTCCCCATCCTTTACTGCCATTATATAATCAAATCTAATAACTTCTTAGAGAAAGTTAAAAATTCCTGCATAGCCACACGTGAACACAAAGTCACTGAATTTTAGCAAACCTATAAGATAGTCAGACATCCATTCAATTTCTTTTTTTTAAGATTTTATTTATTTATTTGACAGAGAGAGATGACAAGCAGGCAGAGAGGCAGGCAGAGAGAGAGAGGAGGAAGCAGGCTCCCTGCTGAGCAGAGAGCCTGATTTGGGGCTCGGTCCCAGGACCCTGGGATCATGACCTAAGCCGAAGACAGTGGCTTAACCCTCTGAGCCACCCAGGCGTCCCTCCATTCAATTTCTTAACTGAGTCTCAAATGCATCCTGAGTTCTAACCTAAACCTACGTTCTACTTGTTACACGTTGTTATATGACCAAATTCTTTCAGTTCAGTATTTTGTAACATTTAAATATTAACCAATTGATGCTCTGTCTGTGTATTTCTATGAAAATAATTTGAATACTGTGGATTTATTGTTATATTTATAGATTAATAATCAAAGTTTCATCAGTTGAAGTTTTTGGAAATTTCATATGTAATGATTAACCTAAAATGATACTGCCCAAAATCCCGCTGATATCAAGGCCCAACACCTGATTATAGCCAAACCTGTGGTGGATAGTTCCATGTGAAATTGCAGTTACTTAACACTGATAGCATCTCATGCTCTATCTCTCATTTTAGAATGTGTCCAACACAACCCAAAATTGTAGGAGAGTTAATGTCCTCTGAGGACAGCTCTCAGTGAAGTGGAAATAAGAACCACAGATAAAATTGTCAGTTTTCAGCTCTTCATGAGGACAGCTTAAAGAAGTTTCTCAGGACCTTTCAGTAAAAGCAAGCCTTCATTTTCTATCCACAACAATTATATCAACAATGTACCTCTTTGACAAGTATCACTGTATCACTTTCCCATTCTTTTCTTCCTTGGATAATCTCCCAGATAAACTAACAGTATTCAAATCCTTTGTCCTACTCTTTGCTCTCAGGATAAAGGGAGCCAAAAGACTTATATTAATATCAAGTTCTGAATGGGATCTTAGAGCTATTTCTGTCCAGATTTTCATAAACATAGGGACCTTTGAATTATCAGGCTATAAATAAGTTCTAAATGGAAGGGGCAAAAGCAAAAAGTAGAAATTTTTAAGTTTGATTTTTAATCATGATTAATTGACTTTATTGATTATTAAAAATACTAACATTATAAAAGTGTGGATCTTTGTAAAACAATGTCATAATGTAAGAAATAAGTTGCATAGTCCTTTGGAGAATATTAAACCAAGTGTTCAGGTACCATCTAATTTCTTGTTTACTCCAGAACTTTGGTGTGCATTGTCTTGACGAATAGGATTTTGAAGTCCAGACAGACTAGAAGAAAACTGATCCAAATGTGTGTGTTTATATTTCTGCTTTTGTTGTAAAAATCAAAGTGTGATTGCTGGTTTAAAATGGTAAAACTAATAATGTTCATGGCCTCTATTATAAATTTTCTAATTGTAGGGGAAAAATCCAATAAACATAGAATTAATTGATTTGCAAATCCTCAAAGAGCTACAGGATCAGGTAGTGGTATGTTCTGATTCAACAGCATCATAATGCAGGATTTTATATGTGTGGCTAATGGATATTTTCATGAATGTTTGCTAGCTAGTCAGCCAATACAGAGAAATATTAGGTAGGGTAATTACTCACAGTTGTGTTTAATAAAATGAGAGAAAATTATCAAATGACAGTAATAATAATAATCCTATAGCAGGCTAAATAATTCAATGATAATTCCAAGTATTAATCTAGCTTTCTTCCCTGATTATGACTCTTCTCTACTTTATCATAATGGGAGTAGCAGATTGTCTGCAAGGAATTGTGAAAACCCAGCAGTGACTTTGGCAGTGAAGGCCTCCCATCCATTTTGATAGGTTAAAATGATTCTGGTTGGTCTTGAGCAAATGTGTCAATTTTTTTTTCTGTGTGTGTCATAAAGAAAGAAGCAATAGTAAATTCTTGCTGTTATTCCATGGAGCCAATAAAATCATACTGCCAACAAGAGGCTGTTGACACCGTAAGTGTAGTTAACTGTCTTGAAATACTAGGCCTCGAAATAAAATTCCAATATTTCACATAACCTCTTTCTTTTTAAAGAAAAAAGAAAACAAAACAAACAACTATACTGCTTACCTTTAGGGCCCTGCTGTTGTGTAACTATTCTTGAACATGTCTACTGTAAGTGTATATATATATTTCTTTTTTCTGTGCAATAAATTCATTTAGAGATAAATTTGGATTGCAAATTATTTTGGGGGAGGCATGGTATTTGGGGCTCGTCTCACAAGTGAAAAGGACTAAAAGAAAGAAGAAAAACATTTTTATTACAGCATATTTACATCTGTCCAAAGTACTTATTTACTCTAATACTGACTAATGTATAATACTGTACACAAAGAAAGAAGTTAAATGAGTTATAATTCAGTCGAAGTGTAGCTGGCCATATTAAAACTTACCACTGAATCTTTCTGGTATGAAATGTGATATCTGGCAATCTGGTCCAGTTCATTACATCAGGTCATTTGTATGTTCTTATTACCATTTTGATAGCATAGCACATTTTATAACCCATACATTTTACAATGGAACTATGATGCATGTATTTTCAAAAGTATAGACTTACATGAAGCTATGAGGTCAAAAAAGATGAATGTCCGTAGTACCATATAGACTCAACAAATAAAAGTGTCCAAGGCTCTGAGTGAGATTTATGAATATTGTGTAAGATTAGGCCAACATGTGGTTTTGATATAAGTAATCTGTTCTTAAATTAGAATTACAGTCGTTGAGTACAGTGTTGAAAATGGCAGATAGATTTTAGCTATCTTTGCTCACTAGGGAAAATGGAAAAATGTTTAGTTTGGTCAGATTTTCACTTACCTTCTGAAAAATCTTACGTTTGAGAGAGAGAACCCTTCTGAAATAAGAATCCTTAAAGACATAACCCCTTTGGCACAAGTTTTCAAGAAACTTGTTTGATGTTGTAGACAATTATATGGCACACGTACTGTTCTAGATGTTTCATGCCAATAATATGTAAGCCATACCAAGGCTACATATACATATAGAGATGTTCCTCAGCTTACAAGGGGGCTATGTACAGAGACACCCATAAAAAATTGAAAATGCATTTAATACCCCTAAACTATCAAATATCATAGCTTACTTAAGCTTATTTAAACATACTCAGAACACTTACATTTGCCTGCATTTGGGCAAAATCATCTTAAGCAAAACCTATTTTATAACAAAGTATCAAGTATCACATGCAATTTATTAAATATTACACTAAAAAAAAGAAGAATGTTTATATATAGAATGGTTGTAAGAATATCAAGTGTTCACCCCTGTAATCTTCTAGCTGACTGAGAGCTGTGGCTCACTGCCCCTGCTCAACATCACAAGACAGCACCATACCACATGTCACTGGCCCTTTTTATAAAGACCCAAATTCAAAGTTCAAAGTTCAGATTCACTGAATCACTTTCACTTTCACATCATTGCCATATATTTCATAAGTTGAATCATTGTAAATCAGGAGCCATCTGATTTGAAAGTTAAATCACAGTCACCCATATACACACAAAAAAAGGCCTTCATGTAGGGCCATCTATGTATCTCTAAACAACATAGCATGACATATAAACGGCACTAAATGGATGCGAAGGGGACAATTGCTTTGCATCAGTACTCTGAGCAGTAACATACATGGCCTTACTCACCTAGCAGAACTCCAGAGCTAGCTGATGGCAAGGAATTTTACAAATGTTTGCTGAACAGCTTAAGCACTATTATTTTTAACTTAGTGTGCATATCTGTTTTCTCAAGATATGTTAATTTATTTTATTAACTTATTACAAAACCAAATAATTTCCTCTTATTTAAGTGGCAGGTAAATAGAATTCTCTTTAATTTAAATCAAATGGCTTTTTAGGGAAAATATACTAAAAATTCTGAAACTTGTATTGCTTTTGAATCTTTTATTGGAATCCTTATCAAGTTGTATTTTTCAAGTTTTTCCTAAATAATCTTCAATGAATTGAAAATAGTTTTTGGATTTTATTCAAGGCTATTAACACACAATTTCACTTTGTAAAATATAGTGCTAAACGTTCAACCAAAACGTTGTGTCTTTTTTTTTCCACTACCACATCCTCCATCTACGGACTGGATTCTCTCCCCAACTAGCACATATATACCATTGTCTATCTTTAGGATAAGTAAGGGTCATCTTTTGTCTTTATTCTATTCCTCGTATGCTTCTGAACTTGTTGAATTTTAATACAGTCACACCATAAGCATCACATATTTGATTCCCCTTTAAATAGTAAACAGTGCACAACCAGAGCATACCTTCAAAGCTATCATTATACTTACTCTGATATATTATTTTTGTATTTTTGTAAATTAAAATAATTAAATTATAGAACAAGAGTTTCAGGTGGTAGGTGTTGTAAGTTTTTCCCAAACTGACTTTTGTCAAACTTGTTTTGGTCATCATATATGTTAAATAGTTTTCTCAGGTTTATTTTTAGAATATCCTTGTATAATGAATATTTACACTGATATCTAGTATAAAAACCTTGGAATTAATTTTAGAAACATTAAGATATTGAAAATCAATCTACTTCTTTAATTCATTAAAAACATTTTTGGCTTGTTTCCAATACTTTCTTACTGGTTAAAAAAATGAATTTGAAGTAGTCTGAATTTCATTATTATATGGCACTTTCCCTTTGATGAATACAAAGACAATATTCTATATTAGCTATCTGAGAAGAATTTATTTTTTTAATTTTATTTTTTTGTAAGAGAGAGAGTGATAGAGACCACAAGCAGGGGGAGCAGCAGGGTGAGGGAGAAGCAAACTCCAGGCTAAGCAGGGAATCTGTTGCAGAACTGAGTCCCAGGACCCTAAGATCATGACCTGAGCTAAAGGCTGAGGCATTTAACTGACTGAGCCACCCAGGTGTTCCAATCTGAGAAGAGTTCTGTATGTTATCCTATAAATATGCAGTTTAAAGTCTGGGTAATTAACTTAATTTTTTAGTGGCTATATTCCAGGCAGAGAGTAAGAAAGAAATATTAAATCAACCATATTCTATGCATTCTAAATGAAAATAATTAATCAATCATAATAAATCCTTCTATTGATGGAATATCAACTTATAAGCTTTCCTCCATATGAACAATGCCAAATACCAGAATAAAGGGTCATCTAATACAAATAAAGGATAGAATTAAAGAATTCTGGTAAGCCATTTAATTTTGAAAAATGGAGCTATCTTGTTGCTGAGTTGTGGTTTTCAGTTACATAATATCTGATAAGTGTAGAAGTAAGGTGAGTGTTACGTGAGATGAGAAATGGTATATAATTAAGATATTTTTAAAAGTACAGATAAATACAAATTTGTAAACATAGCATTATGGAGGAATAAAAATAAATGATAGCTACACCCTCTAACGTCAATAAATCTTGGAAAGTTAATAGAGAAGTAAAACAAGGACAGTGCAAAAAGTATGGTACATTTTTATGAAGTTCAAACAAATTCTGTGAAACCGTAGATGCACTTAAAGATACTATTATGTATCAACTATTGTAAAAACTAAGCAAGGAAATAGCAAACATAAAATAACCAAAGCATACAAACTTGGGTAGATACAATAGGTGTGATCATTTTCTACTTCATAAAGAGATGAGTTAATAAATAAATAAAAATAAGTAGACTTTTTAGAAGTTAATAAAACTGTGCCTGTTATTATCTTAGCTATATAAAATATATGGTTTTCTAACAAAAACGCTTATCTTAAAAATATTTAAAAATAAATTTCAGGCTAATCATAAGGTTCTATTTACCCTCCCACTGAAGGAAAAGCTGGTTGTTATAGTTGTAGTTGTTTGTTTGTTTTAGTCTCCTCCTAGTTTTTATTATTATAATGTGGAATGAGGAATGTTAGATTGAAAAGTGAATTATTTTATAGACAAAAATCATTACTTGATTCACCTCCTGGTACAGCAGATGGAACTCCTGAAAACATGCCCTTTTGCCTTATGGAAGAGTAACAGATATGCTTACTTGTGAAACATACTTGGTGGTGGCCCTATATAGTGACACCATAGTAAACATTTTGAATATTTGCAATGACTTTTTATAGTCATAGGGCTCCAAAAGGCACTGCTGGTATCTTAGCAGGTATTTCAATAAAGCTAAAAGTTGCCTGAATGTTTAAAAATATTAACAAGGCACAAAACATGGCAGAAGTATTGTCCTCAGATATTATTTTTTTCCATATGCTCCTGATTCCAGACATGAAAGTTATTTTTTTAAATTTTTTTATAAAAGATTTTATTTATTTCTTTGACAGAGATCACAAGTAGGCAGGGTCAGGCAGAGTGAGAGGGGGGAAGCAGGCTCCCTGTTGAGGTGAGAGCTCGATGTGGGACTTGATCCAAGGATTCTGGGATCATGACCTGAGCCGAAGGCAGAGGCTTTAACCCACTGAGCCACCCAGGCGCCCAACAAGTATTTTTGATAGATATATATATACAATGTATTTTCCAGTTATAAGAAGAATGGTTCTGCTATTTTTAACCTTTTTAAAAAATTACATAATTATTTTAAAATAAAATTTTATTTTTTAAAGTTTTACTTTTCTTTACCTTTTTTAAAAATATTTATTTATTTATTTGACAGACAGAGATCACAAGTAGGCAGAAAGGCAGGCAGAGAGAGAGAGAGAGAGAGAGAGAGGGAAGCAGGCTTCCTGCGGAGCAGGGAGCCCGATTCAGGGCTCGATCCCAGGACCCTGAGATCATGACCCAAGCCAAAGGCAGCAGCCCAAACCACTGAGCCACCCAGGCACCCCAATATTATACTTTTCAATATACTACTTAGAATATAAAACCTATTCTATTTGGTAAGAAGTTTACCGATTAAAAAATGGTAATTTTCTCATTGTGTCTTCCCCTCTCATTGCTTTATTTTGATTAAAAAATTTCACAATAAACATAACTGATGCTTTCCTTTTGATAGTCCCTCTGTTGGTCATATTGTATATGAGCCATGACAATTAATTTACAAAATTTATTGAGGTTTGTTGATATGTTTTATCATAACTAATTTTCCCTCCCTTATCTAGATTCCCCAGCTTTCAGACAGGTGGACACTTCAATAAACCATACCCAAGGGATGTATCAAGTACTTCTTAGACATTCTCTCAGATCCTTGAGGTCTCATTTTGCTTAATATTAACAAACTTATTTTAAAGTTTATATGGAGAGGCAAAGACTCACAATAGTCAACATAGTGTTGAAGGAGAACAAAGACTGAGGACTGACTTCAAAGTTTACCATAACGACGGGGCACCTGTGTGGCTCAGTGGGTTAAGCCTATACCTTTGGGTCAGGTCATGATCCCAGGGGCCTGGAATCGAGTCCCATATTGGGCTCTCTGCTCAGCAGGGAGCCTGCTTCTCCTCATCTCTCTCTCTGTCTGTGTCTCTGCCAATTTCTGATCTCTCTCTGTCAAATAAATAAATAAAATCTTTTTTAAAAAGTTTACCATAATATAATTGTATGCAAGATATTGTAATACCTCAGAAAGACTAGATTTAAGGAACTGAATATATATTATCAATTATATTTATTATTTAATATAAAAGCAAAGCAATAGAAGAGAGCAAAATACAACATTTTAAACAAATAGTTCTGGAGTAATGGTGAAGATAAATGTAAATATATAAAATAAAAATAAAATAAAATAATAAAATAAAAAAATCCAGGCAGATATCATACACTATTCACAAAAATTAACTCAGATTGGATTATAAACCTAAACATGAAACATGTAGAAGGTAATATAGAAGAAAATTTAAATGACCTTGGTTTTGGAAATAACTTTAGCTACAAAAGCACAAGCACTGAATTTAAAAATGTCTACTCTGTGAAACAATGCCAAGAGAATGAAAAGGCAAAGCACAGACTATGAGAAAAAATTTGCAAAATACACATCTGGCAAAGGACTGTTAATCAAAAAGACACAAAGACCCCTTAAAACTCAACAATGGGGGAAGAACCTAATTAAAAATGAGCCAAAGACCTTAGCAGATACCTCACAAAAGAAAATATTACAGATGGCAAACAAGCATATAAAAAGATGCTTCACATCATATGTCATCAGGAAAATGCAAATTAAAACAAAAATAGAGACACAAGTACATACCCAGAATGCAGAACACTGACAACAGAACACGAAATGTTGGTGAGGATGTGGAGCAACAGGAATGTTCTTCCATGTCTATTGAGAATAAAGAATAGAAAGCAACTTGGCAGTTTCTTACAAAACTAAACATATTCTTGCCAGATGATTCAGCAGTAGCAGTTCTTGGTATTTATCCAAAGAAGATGAAATCTATACCCACAAAGATGTCTATAGTAGTTTTATTCATTACTGACAAAAGCTTGGAAGCAACCAAGATATCCTTCCATAGGTTAAAGGTCAAATAAAGTGTAGTACATGCAAACAATGGAATCTTATTTAATGCTAGAGAAATGAATTACCACGCCATGAAAAGATATGGATATAAATATTTAATAAATATTTGATTTTAGGCTTCTACCAGTCTATCAATAGTAGTAGTATATTTTAACAGTGAATGCTCAGCATTCAAGAATTTACCTAATAAAATATTTGGGGTTCCATATTTTAAATACTTCAACCTCTATGATTATATTCCTAATAATTTTGAATTGGGGTAAATAAACCTTAATTTTTTGTAACTTGTTTCTTATTGCGAAAGAGCTCAAGGAAATTTTAGAAAATAAAAATTTATTTATTTTTTTTTAAATTTTTTAATTTTTTTTAATTTTTATTTTTTATAAACATATATTTTTATCAGTTTAGTTTACTATTGCCAAATAATTTAAAACTTTACCTTATATTCAAATACATATATTTTTCTAAATTGATTTATAGGCTACTAAAACCAAAAACTTTTAGTTATACTAGATTTCATATCATGCACTCAATGCCAGAAAGCCATCTGGCGATGACTTGTCTTAAATAGAGTTAAGATGAGTGTTATTACAATGAAAGATGGAAACAAAGATAGTTTAACAATTGAGTGTTACATAACTTTTCTGTTTTGATCAAGTTACTAATCTACAAAAGGCTTTTATCGGTGACACACTTGGGAATTTAACAAAACTTTTAAACTAGCATGTGCGACTCATTCCTAGAAAACAACACAATCAATAACACTTTCTTTAGATGAAATCATGACTGTTTCTCCTTTTGAATAAAAAGGTAGCAACCCCAATAAGTTTATTGAACATGAAAAGTTGAAATGCTATAATGCTCCTAAGGAATTAAATGATCCAGTCTTGAATTACAAAAAAAGGATATAAATTACCAACGTTTTTGTATAATTGTAATGTACAACTGCCCGTTATTGTTCAATAGTGTAGGCTTGTACAAGAACTCTATAAAAGAACTCCACTTCTAAACCGTGGAAAATATGTTCCCTTTCCCCCTATATACAACTATTAAGCCATTCATTTAGCTTTTAAAATATCCACTTAATACAGGCTTTTTACTCATTTGAACAGGCAGCAGGGCTCTATTCTTATTGCTTACATCTGAAGGATAGACTTCTAGCGTAAGAGGTAAAGCCCGTAAAGGAGCCAAATAATAACAACAAAGTACAGTTTAATGATCCCTTACAATCTGCCAGCTACCTTTCTGAGACTACTTCAATTAATAAAACATATAAAATACCTGACCACAAAGAGCTTGCATTCTTTTGAAATATAATAGTGAAATAAACCAATAATAGAGGGGCACCTCGGTGGCTCAGTCCATCGAGTGACTGCCTTTGGCTTGGTTCATGATCTCAGGGTCCTGGGATGTAACTCCCCAGCAGGCTGTCTAGGCAGTGGGGTGTTTTCTTCTTCCTCTGCGCCCCCTCCCAATTCTCTTTCTCTCTGTCTCCAATAAGGAAATAAACCAGTAATAGAATAATCATTGATGGTTTATGGTGATAAGTGTTACAAAGAAATACAAGAAAGGTAAAAGCCTTTGGAGAATGCTGGGATGAAAGTTAATTTTATTTTGTGTTGCGTGGTTATATCTCATTTATGACATGTTATTTGCATAAAGACCCAGGAAGTGAAGGAGATATGTCACCAAAAGGATATGGATGGCTTATAAGCACATGACAAATTTCTCAACATTTAGACATTAAAGAAATACAAATTAAAATCATAATGAGACATGCTTACATATCTATTAGAATGGCTAAAATTATAAAGGCTAATTGTACTTCGTCTGAGCTAGATTGAGAAGCAACAAAAAATCTAAACTGTTGTTGGCATATATCATGATGCCATCACTTTGGAAAATAGTTTGAAAATTTTTTAAATGCAAAATATGTTGCAGTTACACAAATAGCCATTTTACTTCTAGGCATTTAATCAAGAGAAACAAATGCTATGTTCGTACAAGGACTTGTATATGAATTTCGTAGCAGCTTTATTTTAAGAATTGAAAACAGTGGAAATGTTCATCAATGTCCATCAATAGAGCAAAGACAAATTATGATCTATTCATTAAAGAGATTACTATTCAACATCAAAATGAACTATTTACAATTGGAGATTCTCAAAGTAATGATGCTGAGAAAAGAAAACCCGGCAATGAATAGTATATACTGTGTGATTCCATGACTATAAAAAAATCTAGAAAATACTATTTTATATATAGTCACAGTCATCAAATATATTGGTGTGGTTTTAGTGCCTTCTTCTGTGCTCCCATAGTTTCCTACACTTGGATCTCCGAGCATTTGTTACACCATGCGAAATACGAACTCTTTTTCTTTATTCTGTCATACAGGAAAAAGAATCCTTGAAATTTTATGGACATTTGAACTCTTAGTTATTAGCAGAAATTCTATCACACAGTAAATTTCCAAATATAAAAGCCAGAGTTTTACAATGACTTCTAATCTTTTACATGATCTAGCCACTCATGTGACCTCTGTGACCTCTTTCCCTGCTACTCTTCAGTCCCTCACAGTGGCCTCCTTGCTATTCCTCAGATATGCCAGGCATGATCCAACCTTATGGCCTTCAAGATAGCCAATTCCTTTGCCTGGAGTGATCTTATTGCTGATAGTTCTGGGCAAATTCATCACCTTTCCATACGTTTGTTCAGTTGTCAGCTTCATTGTAACTACCCTGATCTTCCTATTAAAATTCTTACCTCCCCATCCCCTGCCTAGCAACCTTGATTTTTCTCACCCTGATCTAATTTTTATTTTTCCCCATTGTAATCATCATTTTTGAATACACTATGCAACTTTTATCAAGGTTTATAGCTTTTAATTGTCTCACCCTTTAAAAGAAAAGTTCTACAAAGCCATGTATTTCATTTACCAGTGTAGTCTGAAGTAATATCTGCCATATAATAGGTTCAGTAGACTATTGGTAAATTTCAGAAAAAATTAATGTTGAGAGTATACTGAATTTCATAAGTCATTTCAATATTTTTTCCAAAAAATAAACTATGTAAAACATGTTTTAAATTTACTTTCAAAATATTTTTTTTTAAGATTTTATTTATTCTACAGAGAGAGATCACAAGTAGGCAGAGAGGCAGGCAGAGAGAGAGAGAGGAGGAAGCAGGCTCCCCAACAAGGAGAGAGCCCGATGCGGGGCTCGATCCCAGGACCCTGGGATCATGACCTGAGCCGAAGGCAGAGGCTTTAACCCTATGAGCCACCCAGGCGCCCCACTTTCAAAATATTTTATAGCATATAATGGACAATATACATAAGCCTTAAAGAAACAATCATATAAATAACCATTTCATACCTACTTAAAAATTGCATAATACCACACTCGTAGATCCTCTCTGAATGCTCTAAAATAACCCTTCAAAGGAAAAACATTTTTAAAAATAACAGATTTTTTGGCAAAGAATTTAATAAAATAAAAGTTTCATTCATCTATATAGATCATAATAAATGTTTTTAATAGGCATGAAATTATAACTCTGAAGTGTGCTAAAATGAAACCACCTGCTAAGGGTGAGAGAACAAAAATAAACATCATTTTTCCAAATAAGAGGAATTTATTACCTTTGAATCAAAGCATGTGTATTTGTTCAAACTGGCAATAAATGAATCCATACACAATCCATAGAATGTCATATTTTAGATGTCTAAAAGACTTCAAAGTAAAGAGTATACATTTTTTAAATGCTACATAATAAGAAGATGACAAGATGTGACAAATAGCATTTTAAAAGCTCTACTCATAATGGAACAGAAGGTGTCATTTCCCTATAATTTTATATATGTCATTAATTTACTGTATCTGGATACAACATATTACCAAACAGATGTTCATCAAAGTCTAAATCATTTTTAATGGAACATAATATTTTGAACCTACATCTATTAATCATTTTTTCGATCTAACTTTTATAGTCTCGCTAAACATTTTATCCATTGTCGACAAAATTTAAAAAAGTAGGATAAAAAGTCGTGTTCGGAAAAGTAGATTTTCTTTGAAGTTTGCATTTAAATGAAAATATTTGCTGATATTTTAAAACTTTAAATGTAATTTTATATATATCTGACCTATCAGATAATATAAAATTTTTGGAGAAAATATGACATATTTTTTTGATCTTGGTTGAAGGTATTAATAAAGAGCAACTGTTTGTATTATTTGTAATGTGATATCTTAGTTAATAAACATGAATAACTGGTATAAAATATGTTTTTTTTTTAATTTTATTTATTTCCTTGACAGAGATCCCAGGAAGGCAGAGGGGCAGGCAGAGAGAGAGGAATGGAAGCAGGCTCCCTGCTGAGAAGAGAGCCCACTGTGGGACTCAATCCCAGGTACCTGGAATCATAACCTGAGCCGAAGGCAGAGATTTTAACCCACTGAGCCACCCAGGCGCTCTAAAATATGTTCTTTTTTTATATAGAATTATAGTTCTTGCAAAAATACGGAACTAGCTGGAACTGAATGCCTCCTTCAAAGTCAGCTCTGGAGAAATTATGCAAGTGTAATGTAGAACTATTTCGGATATGAACCAAAAACAAAGAAATGATGATAAATTCCTTAAAAGACTCAAAGTTGCTCTTGACTGGTATGTTTCAAGCTCTATTCCTGGTTTGAGGACAGTTTTTAACAAGCCTGTCACTGTAGAAATCAGCTGGATGTCTAGAGGCTATCAGAACTGTGCAAAAACCTTGAAGGGTTAAAGACTTGAAAATTCTTTAGAGAGATTAGCTCCCTAAGGCATTATTCATCCACACATTTTCCTCCAAGCAATTAAGGCTGATGGATGAGGGGCACCTGAGGGGCTCTCTCATCACCTGGGTGGTAGGTTAAGACTCTGCCTTCATCTCATGTCATGGTCTCTGGGTCCTGGGATCCAGCCCCACATCGGGCTCTGCTCAAAAGGAAGCCTGCTTCCCTCCCTGCTTGCCTGCCTCTCTGCTTACTTGTAATCTCTCTCTCTCTCTCTCTCTCTCTGTCCAATAAATAAATAAAATCTTAAAAAAAGGCTTATGGATGCTAAATTATGAAAACTGTTCCCTCCAAATGATGCTTCTTCATAAGGATTTAAGAATTTAAAATTGTAAGAATTTAAAATTAAAACTTAATCGTAGGATTTATCTTATAGAATAACATCAAGTGAAGGCAGTTATTATTAGATCTGAAGTATTTGTGATTCTGAATTCTTGGCCTCATTAGTAAATTTATTTTTAAATTCTCCCATGGAGTGGTGATTGGCCTTCAGTCTTTCATTGATGTACATCATTGGGTCAAATGAGATGTGTGTGCCCAGAACTATATATAATCTTCTTTGTATTTCACTGGAGATGGGATTTCTGAGTTTTGTTCAATTGAATTTGGACAGATGTTTTAATAGTCACTTCTAGAGTTGGCCCTGGAGAATATCTTCATTTTTTTTTTCTCTTCCCGATTCTCTGAAAAACCCTGACTAATTCACATTATCACAGTGATATCACAATTCAAGTTTTTCCAAAGACTATAGCTGCAAAAAAAAAAGAAGCTACTCAGAATGTAATGCTATTGTGAATGATTGAGAAAGAAAACATTATTACAATTAAGCTACCAGGTTTCAATGTATTTTATTGTTGCTTAGAAAATCTTAGAATACCCAGACTTTACAGAGATTTGATGATCCTAAGAGGAGCTGAACTCATGGACCAAAATAGCTATGCACATAAAAAGTACAATTACTTACCTAAAAAAGATGATGTGGTTAACTTTATATGGCAATCCAAGTGTTATTGGAACAGGAATTTAAAAAATAGCTCAGGGGCACCTAGGTAGCTCAGTGGATTAAGCCACTGCCTTCAGCTCAGGTCATAATATCAGGGTCCTGGGATCAAATCCTGCATCAGGCTCTTTGCTTAGCAGGGAGTCTGCTTCTCTCTCTCTCTCTCTCTCTCTGCCTGCCCTCCGTCTACTTGTGATCTTTCTCTGTCAAATAAATAAATAAATAAAATCTTAAAAAAAAAAAAAGAATGCACTTTTAAAAAAATAGCTTAACAGGGGCACCTGGGTGGCTCAGTGGGTTAAGCCGCTGCCTTCAGTTCAAGTCATGATCTCAGGGTCCTGGGATCAAGCCCCACATCAGGCTTTCTGCTCAGCAGGTAGCCTGCTTCCCTTCCTCTCTCTCTGCCCGCCTCTCTACCTACTTGTGATTTCTCACTGTCAAATATGTAAATAAAATATTTAAAAAAATAGCTTAAAAGTATATGATAAAATAATGATATACATATACAAAGAAAAGAAAGATACTATACTGTGAATATAAATTAAGTGAAAATTGTTGAAATAAAGAATACAATAAATGGAGACTAAGATGAATATAGCTGTAAAATGAATAAGTGAGTTGGGAAAAACAAACAAACAAACAAATTAATGACTTCTGCCCAAATGCAGCAGAAGAGAAAAAAAATAAAGAAAATATTTAAATAAGTACTGAGATAAATTTTGGAGAATTAAAGAAAGATAAAAGATACCAGACTTAAAATGATACCAAACATGAGACATCAGAAACAAAACAAAACAAAAACCACACACACCAAAAACCACTCATATAGGGCGCCTGGGTGGCTCAGTGGGTTAAGCCGTTGCCTTCGGCTCAGGTCATGATCTCAGGGTCCTGGGATCCAGTTCCACACGGGGCTCTCTGCTTGGTGGGGAGCCTGCTTCCTCCTCTCTCTTTCTCTGCCTGCCTCTCCAACTACTTGTGATTTCTTTCTGTCAAATAAATAAATAAAATCTTTAAAAAAAACACTCATATATATTATGGTGAGTTTTAAGAATATCAAAAACAGAGAAGAGCATAAATGATGCCCAAGAGAAGAACAGATCACCTAAAATGTACAAGAATAATACTGACAGCAGAATTCTCAATAGTAGTAGCATATAAAGGAGACTGCTGGGTGTTTGTATAGATGGAAAAGATATTTGAAACTAGATATTATACATCAAGCCAAATTATTGATTAAATTTGAGAGCACAGTAAAAATACAATGAAGCATGTTAGGTCTTAGAACATTTATCACACAGAGACACACATTTTAGAAAACTTCCTTGGAGGACAGCTCAATTTAGATAGAGAAAACAGAATTATGTACTCAAAGGCACATTTTGAAGGACGGATTGAATATAGTCTGCACTGCAAATATTCTTTAATCGTATGTTCTGAATTTCTTAAATTTAAGAAGTATTTGTTCAAATATTTATCTTTAAATAAACCCTAGGAGACTTTTTCTTGGATTCTGGAAAATCAGTCCATTTGGATACAAATCTTTTTGTCACTGATGGAAATTTTAAGCCCTTAACTGTGGAATGTCTAATGTATTCTTACAGCAATTGTGATTTGCCAATACATGGGTGATGTGTGTGTGTTGTGTGTGTTTATTTTTATTTTTGATGGTTTTACTCTTCTATGAGATTTTAAGTAGACATAATTTTAATAAATTATGATTTGTTGAAATTTATCTGAGGTTATATATAATAAAATGAAATTTGTGTGAACTGAAGAAGTGCGTCTCCATTTGTTTTTTTTTAAGACTAGACTGGTCTTTAAAAATTGTCCAAAGAAGTACATTATATTCATTATTAAATTTGATAAAATACAATAAAGTATTTATGGTCATATGGAACCATATCAAATTCTACTATTAATTCATATCAATAATTACCATAAGAGGAAAAAGGGATATTTTTCAAAATGAAAATTAGTGTATTTTTCAAAATATGATATAGTGTTATTCACTGAACAGAGGGAAGAAATGTCAAAGTTTAACACAGTTTACAGAATGTTTTAACATAAATTGAAATTTAACACTGACCAAATTTCACAGTTTTAAGTAAAATGATAGTACTTTAAATCCTTGAAAAGTGGTAAGTGACCCAAAATATTGCTGAGAAAAACAAATTTAACACTACACTAGTCTGAGAGGGTTAAGTTATGGTACAACTTGCCATTGTGTATCATCAAATGGTATATTTTTTTCTTTTGGTCTTGTCATTATATTTTATTTTAGCCATTCTGATAAGTGTGTAGTGATATCTCAGTGTCATTTAAATTGCATTTCCTTGATGTCTAATTATGTCAAATTATATTATTTTGATGTTTAATGTTCTGAGCTTTCTCAGTTCAAGACCATGAAGCCACTTAGGAAAAATAAGTTATAGATGCACTCATAGACCAACTCTTATTTAGAAATAAGAACAAACATTACTACCCATTCCAACAAAAAATAGATTTGTTATGCAGTAGGGATTTTATAAATTACCTGACACAACTTATATAGTAAGATGAAATGGGACAGGCGGCTTCTTGCAGCTATATACAACATCATTTAAATTTCAATTTTCAGTATAATTTTTCCAAGGTATACACAGAATATATATTTAATGTAAATTGTGAACATTTTAAACTCTGTATATGGAAATTAATCAATTTTAAGTTTATAACAATCAAAATTAACGGAAGTTTATTTTAAATTAGTTAGCTTTCTCTGCATTGTTGTTCTCTTCTGAGTGGTTAGATTTCATAAATACCGTGCTTTACTTTTATCAGGATATACCCTGGACTATCAAAACCCTTTCATTGTGCCAGTGAAGCCTAAGAAACAGTCCTGATGAGAGAACCAGGAACTCGAACAGATCATATTTATCCTGAATGTTTCGTCCAAAATGAAGAATACATTTCTGAGGAGCCTCAAGATCTCTGAGAAGGGAAGTTTCACCAACTCTGTCACGTAGGGGCATCAATTCTGATTCTGTGTCAATCTTCCTACTTTCCCAGCTAATAATGCTCTTCCTCAGAATGCCCACTCTCAAGCGTTTCCTCTCTCAAAGGCAGTTGCTCTTCGAGTCTGCACATGGCACTTGGGGCCTGCTGGTCGTTGGCTACTGCCCTCTGTACCTTGGGTCGAACAGCTGCGGGGCATCAAGATGAGAACGTCTCTTGTTCTAAGACTTAATATATTTTGGGGCACATGGTAAGCAATAATCACTTTTTTAGTTGATCCAAGTGTTCGAACTATCTTAATTATTCTAGTACCACAATTTACTTGTTCTAAGATTTGTCTTTGTGATTTAGTCTTTGATGAACATCTGTTTGGTAATGTGTTGTATCCAAATATAGTAAATTAATCACATATATAAAATTATAGAGAAATGACACCTTCCATTCCATTATGAGTAGAGCTTTTAAAATGCTATTTGTCACAACCTGTCATCTTCTCATTATGTAGCATTATGTAGCATTTAAAAAATGTATACTCTTCACTTTGAAGTCTTTTAGAAATCTAAAATATGACTTTCTATGGATTGTGTTTCCATATTCCTTTAATGCCACTTTGAACAAATCCACATGCTTTGATTCAAAGGTAATAAATTCCTCTTATTTGGAAAAATGATGTTTATTTTTGTTCTCTCACCCTTAGCAGTTGGTTTCATTTTAGCACACTTCAGAGTTATAATTTCATGCTTATTAAAAACATTTATTATGATCTACATAGATGAATGAAACTTTTATTTTATTAAATTATTTGCCAAAAACTCTGTAATTTTAAAAAATGTATTTCTTTTGAAGGGTTATTTTAGAGCATTCAGAGAGGATCTAGGAGTGTGGTATTATGCAATTTTTAAGTAGGTTTGAAATGGTTATTCATATGATTGTTTCTTTGAGGCTTTTGCTTATTTTGGGTTTTTTTGTCTTATTTTCTCTTATTTTGTTCATTATATGCTACAAAATATTTTGAAAGTAAATTTAAGGTATGTTTTACATAGTTTATTTTTTGGAAAAAATATTGAAATGACTTATGAAATTCAGTATACTCTCATCATTAATTTATTCTGAAATTTACCAATTGTCTACTGTCTATTATATGGCAGATATTACTTCAGACTACACTGGTAAATGAAATACTTGGCTTTGTAGAACGTTTATTTTAATGGGTGAGACAATTAAAAGCTATAAACCTGAATAAAAATTGCATAGTGCATTCAAAAATGATGAGTGCAATGGGGAAAAAGAAAAATTAGATCAGGGTGAGAAAAATCAAGGTTGCTAGGCAGGGGATGGGGAGGTAAGAATTTTAATAGGAAGATCAGGTTAGTTACAATGAAGCTGACAATTGAACAAACGTATGGAAAGGCGATGAATTTGCCCAGAACTATCAGCAATAAGGTCACTCCAGACAAAGGAATTGGCTATCTTGAAGGCCATAAGTTTGGATCGTGCCTGGCATATCTGAGGAATAGCAAGGAGGCCACTGTGAGGGACTGAAGAGTAGCAGGGAAAGAGGTCACAAAGGTTAAATGAGTGGCTAGATCATGTAAAAGCTTAGAAGTCATTGTAAAACGCTGGCTTTATATTTGAAAACTTACTGTGTGATAGAATTTCTGCTAATAACTGAGAGTTCAAATGTCCATAAAATTTCAAGGATTCTTATTCTAGGAAGACAGAATAAAGAAAAAGAGTTCATATTTTCACATGGTGTAACAAATGCTTGGAGATCCAAGTGTAGGAAGCTATGGGAGCACAGAAGAAGGCACTAAAATCACACCAATATATTTGATGACTGTGACTTTATATAAATTTGTATTTTCTAGATTTTTTTTATAGTCATGGAATCACACAGTATATTCTATTCATTGCCTGGCTTTTCTTTTCTCAGCATCATTACTTTGAGAATCTCCAATTGTAAATAGTTCATTTTGATGTTGAATAGTAATCTCTTTAATGAATAGATCATAATTTGTCTTTGCTCTATTGATGGACATTGATGAACATTTCTACTGTTTTCAATTCTTAAAAATAAAGCTGCTATGAAATTCATATACAATTCCTTGTACGAACATAGCTTTTGTTTCTCTTGGTTAAATGCCTAGAAGTAAAATGGCTATTGGTGTAACTGCAACGTATTTTGCATTTAAAAAAATTTTCAAACTATTTTCCAAAGTGGTGGTATCATGATATATGCCAACAACAGTTTAGATTTTTTGTTGCTTCTCAATCTAGCTCAGACGAAGTACAATTAGCCTTTATAATTTTAGCCATTCTAATAGATATGTAAGCATGTCTCATTATGATTTTAATTTGTATTTCTTTAATGTCTAAATGTTGAGAAATTTGTCATGTGCTTATAAGCCATCCATATCCTTTTGGTGACATGTCTCTTCAATAATTTTCTTCATATGTAAAATTGGATACTCTGTTTGGTTTTAAAGGTTTTTTATTTTTATTCATTTTTTAATAATCAGAGTTGATGTCCATTATCAGATATATAATTTGCAAATCCCTTCTCCATCTTTACGGTTTCTCAATGGAGCTTTGATAGCTGTGTCTTTCAAGAAATATGCTACTTCTTTCTTGGTACACGGAGGTATGACCAGAACATTATCAATGTTGACCTTTGAAAAGAAAATCAAGGCTTAAGATATATGTAGTCTGCGCTTGTTGGGAGTGTTCTGTAATATCAAGCATAACTTATTAGTTGATAATTTTGTTCAAGTCTTACATATCTTACCAATTTGATGACCATTTGTCTATATAATCTCAAAATAAAGGTGTTGAAACTTTTTTCCATTTCTCTTCTAAGGTAGAAGTTATGATTTTTGTTCTTAGTTTTTCCCTATATATCCCCAAATCTGTTATTAAGTATTAAAAGTCAAGAATTATTATACTCCCTGATAAATTCATCCTTTTACTCTTCTGTAATTTTGCCTTGATCTTTATGTCTGATAATTAAATTTGCTTTAAATTCACTTTTCATTATCTTGATATAACCACCAAAGTTATAGTGTGATTAGTGTTAATATAGCATATTTTTTCTATTACTTTATAAAGCACTTCTATATTTAATCCTGGAAAAAAAAAAAAAGCTTTTTAGCTCTGGAAGCATCTTTCTAAATTATTTGTTTTTTTTTTTAAATGAAGCAGTAACAATTTTTGTTAAGGGACCTAAACTGAAAGTAGGTTTATTTATTAATTTAATTAGTAAAAGATTTTATTTTGTTTATTGACAGCAAGAGAGAGAGAGAGAGGAAGCGCACAAGCGGGAGGAATAACGTGCAAAGGGAGAGGAAGAAGCAAGCTCCTCGGGGTGCGAGTAGTCCCATGCAGGGCTGGATCACTGTACACTGGAATCATGACCTCAGCCAAAGGCAAATATCTGCTTAAACAACTGAGTCATCTAGGCACCCCTAGAAAATTAAAAAAAAAAAAGACCTTTTAAAATCATTTTGTTTCTTTTTTTTTAATATTTTATTTATTTGACAGACAGAGAGACAGGAAGAGGAACTATAAGCAGGGCAGAGGGAAAAGGAGAAGCAAGTTTCCCACTGAGCAGAGAGCCAGATGTGGGGCTCCATCCCAGGACCCTGGGATCATGACCTGAAAAGAAGGGACACTTACAAAGGAAGCCACCCAGACACCTCTTTCCTTTGTTTTTAAAATATGGCAACTGATGCTTCCCAGCCATGAGAAGCATATTACCCATTGATTAAATCTTTGATAACAACCTATTTAAAGAGGTGTGTAAATATATACTTACTCAGATTTATACACTTTGTGTTTTCTTCATAGTTTGGGGCTGGACCCCATGGTCACAACACTGCTTCCAGTCTTTGCCTTCCCATCTGTTGATACCAGGCATTTGGTCAGCAAAGCAAATTAGTATCATAATTAATAAGCCCTTGGCAACATATCTCTGGAGCAGGGGTTGCTCTTAGCCAAGGCCCAGAGCAGTTGACCTTCCCTCGCTAGTGCTATAGCCCCAAGGACTAGGTCCCTGCCACCAGAACTCAGTCTTACATGTTATGCTAAGCAGACAAAACCAAAACCGGAGAGCTCCGACAGCTGTCACTGGCATGCCTCATCTCCCACTCCCTCGACGTCCAGGCAGTACCAGATGCCAGGGAGGGGTCTTGGTCCAACATATGGGAGGGAAGGAAGTAGCCATGAGCAAGTATCTGCCTCTCTGTGCCTTTCTTTCATGAGCAGGTTGTAAGGAGGAGGAAGAGAAAGGGGAAGAGAGGTGAACTTCAAGGGGTGAAGGCCTCAGGTAGGCAGCTGGCTCCTGCCAGTAGGAAAGGGGCAAAGGAGAAGGCAGTGAGTCTTGCAGGGAGGGTGGGGGGTAAGGGTTACAGGTTATGACGGAATCTGGACAGGAGTAATAGGGATACTAGTCATTTGAGTCCACCATTGGCAAGCTGGGCTGGGTGTCTGGGCAGATAGGCCTCCCTGGGCAACGGCACATGAGAGAAGGTGGAATTCTTCTCTGAGGAGCAGGTGGAGCTTTGGGTGTTGGGAAAGCATAGACAGTATTGTTCCAGGGCCAAGGACAGGTCCGGGTACTCCTGGTTGAAGGTCAAGGCCACAGTATGATCCAGGTCTTCTACCAGCAGCTTGAAGGTACCACATGCCAGCCACCCCTCATTATTGTGTATAACTCTCTGGTGCACTTATTGGCTTATCCATCAAATGACTCCTTCAGCAGCTTGAAAAACACCTCCACAGGCACTCCAGGTTATGGGAGGCTTCCAGAGTGAAGATTTTGCACAGGATCACCCCAAAAGACCAGAAGTCACTCTGGTGGATGTAGATCTGGCCAAACATGGCCTTAGGGATCATCCACTTCACAGGCAGTCCACTGTTGGTTGTCTTTTTATATAACTGATGTGGTGATATCTCTGGCAAGGCTGAAGTCTGAGATCTTCATCATGTTGTCCTTTGTCACCAGTACTTCCCTGATGGCCAGGTTTTGGTGTATGCACTTCTTGGAGGCAAGGTACTCCATGCCTCAGGCTACCTGGTAGGCACAGGATGCCAGGTCCTTGGAGGAGAGTTGCTCTGCTGCATTGTGGCTGATATTGTAACAGTACTCCAGGTCAGGAGGCCTCTGGGCCTGCAGGTACTCCTGTATGTTGTCTTTGGAGGCATATTCCGTGAGAGTGTACGAAGGACAATGGCAAGTTGTACCATAACTTAACCATCTCAGACTAGTGTAGTGTTAAATTTGTTTTTCTCAGCAATATTTTGGGTCACTTACCACTTTTCAAGGATTTAAAGTACTATCATTTTACTTAAAACTGTGAAATTTGGTCAGTGTTAAATTTCAATTTATGTTAAAACATTCTGTAAACTGTGTTAAACTTTGACATTTCTTCCCTCTGTTCAGTGAATAACACTATATCATATTTTGAAAAATACACTAATTTTCATTTTGAAAAATATCCCTTTTTCCTCTTATGGTAATTATTGATATGAATTAATAGTAGAATTTGATATGGTTCCATATGACCATAAATACTTTATTGTATTTTATCAAATTTAATAATGAATATAATGTACTTCTTCGGACAATTTTTAAAGACCAGTCTACTCTTAAAAAAAAACAAATGGAGACACACTTCTTCAGTTCACACAAATTTCATTTTATTATATATAACCTCAGATAAATTTCAAAAAATCATAATTTATTAAAATTATGTCTACTTAAAAATATCATAGAAGAGTAAAACCATCAAAAATAAAAATAAACACACACAACACACACACATCACCCATGTATTGGCAAATCACAATTGCTGTAAGAATACATTAGACATTCCACAGTTAAGGGCTTAAAATTTCCATCAGTGACAAAAAGATTTGTATCCAAATGGACTGATTTTCCAGAATCCAAGAAAAAGTCTCCTAGGGTTTATTTAAAGATAAATATTTGAACAAATACTTCTTAAATTTAGGAAATTCAGAACATACGATTAAAGAATATTTGCAGTGCAGACTATATTCAATCCGTCCTTCAAAATGTGCCTTTGAGTACATAATTCTGTTTTCTCTATCTAAATTGAGCTGTCCTCCAAGGAAGTTTTCTAAAATGTGTGTCTCTGTGTGATAAATGTTCTAAGACCTAACATGCTTCATTGTATTTTTACTGTGCTCTCAAATTTAATCAATAATTTGGCTTGATGTATAATATCTAGTTTCAAATATCTTTTCCATCTATACAAACACCCAGCAGTCTCCTTTATATGCTACTACTATTGAGAATTCTGCTGTCAGTATAATTCTTGTACATTTTAGGTGATCTGTTCTTCTCTTGGGCATCATTTATGCTCTTCTCTGTTTTTGATATTCTTAAAACTCACCATAATATATATGAGTGTTTTTTTTAAAGATTTTATTTATTTATTTGACAGATAGAAATCACAAGTAGTTGGAGAGGCAGGCAGAGAAAGAGAGAGGAGGAAGCAGGCTCCCCACCAAGCAAAGAGCCCCGTGTGGAACTGGATCCCAGGACCCTGAGATCATGACCTGAGCCGAAGGCAATGGCTTAACCCACTGAGCCACCCAGGCACCCTATATGAGTGGATTTTGGTGTGTGTGGTTTTTGTTTTGTTTTGTTTCTGATGTCTCATGTTTGGCATCATTTTAAGTCTGGTATCTTTTATCTTTCTTTAATTCTCCAAAATTTATCTCAGTACTTATTTAAATATTTTCTTTATTTTTTTTCTCTTCTGCTGCATTTGGGCAGAAGTCATTAATTTGTTTGTTTGTTTGTTTTTCCCAACTCACTTATTCATTTTACAGCTATATTCATCTTAGTCTCCATTTATTGTATTCTTTATTTCAACAATTTTCACTTAATTTATATTCACAGTATAGTATCTTTCTTTTCTTTGTATATGTATATCATTATTTTATCATATACTTTTAAGCTATTTTTTTAAATATTTTATTTACATATTTGACAGTGAGAAATCACAAGTAGGCAGAGAGGCGGGCAGAGAGAGAGAAAGGGAAGCAGGCTACCTGCTGAGCAGAAAGCCTGATGTGGGGCTTGATCCCAGGACCCTGAGATCATGACTTGAACCGAAGGCAGCGGCTTAACCCACTGAGCCAACCAGGTGCCCCTTTTAAGCTATTTTTTAAAAGTACATTTTTTTTAAGATTTTATTTATTTATTTATTTGACAGAGAAAGATCACAAGTAGACGGAGGGCAGGCAGAGAGAGAGAGAGAGAAGCAGACTCCCTGCTAAGCAAAGAGCCTGATGCAGGATTTGATCCCAGGACCCTGAGATTATGACCTGAGCTGAAGGCAGTGGCTTAATCCACTGAGATACCTAGGTGCCCCTAGGCTATTTTTTAAATTCCTGTTCCAATAATACTTGGATTGCCATATAAAGTTAACCACATCATCTTTTTTAGGTAAGTAATTGTACTTTTTATGTGCATAGTTATTTTGGTCCATGAGTTCAGCTCCTCTTAGGTTCATCAAATCTCTGTAAAGTCTGGGTATGCTAAGATTTTCTAAGCAACAATAAAATACATTGAAACCTGGTATCTTAATTGTAATAATGTTTTCTTTCTCAATCATTCACAATAGCATTACATTCTGAGTAGCTTCTTTTTTTTTGCAGCTATAGTGTTTGGAAAAACTTGAATTGTGATATCACTGTGATAATGTGAATTAGTCAGGGTTTTTCAGAGAATCGGGAAGAGAAAAAAAAAATGAAGATATTCTCCAGGGCCAACTCTAGAAGTGACTATTAAAACATCTGTCCAAATTCAATTGAACAAAACTCAGAAATGCCATCTCCAGTGAAATACAAAGAAGATTATATATAGTTCTGGGCACACACATCTCATTTGACCCAATGATGTACATCAATGAAAGACTGAAGGCCAATCACCACTCCATGGCAGAATTTAAAAATAAATTTACTAATGAGGCCAAGAATTCAGAATCACAAATACTTCAGATCTAATAATAACTGCCTTCACTTGATGTTATTCTATAAGATAAATCCTACGATCAAGTTTTAATTTTAAATTCTTAAATCCTTATGAAGAAGCATCATTTGGAGGGAGCAGTTTTCATAATTTAGCATCCATCAGCCTTTTTTTAAGATTTTATTTATTTATTGGACAGAGAGTGAGAGAGAGAGAGATTACAAGTAAGCAGAGAGGCAGGCAAGCAGGGAGGGAAGCAGGCTTCCTTTTGAGCAGAGCCCGATGTGGGGCTGGATCCCAGGACCCAGAGACCATGACATGAGATGAAGGCAGAGTCTTAACCCACCACCCAGGTGATGAGAGAGCCCCTCAGGTGCCCCTCATCCATCAGCCTTAATTGCTTGGAGGAAAATGTGTGGATGAATAATGCCTTAGGGAGCTAATCTCTCTAAAGAATTTTCAAGTCTTTACCCCTTCAAGGATTTTTGCACAGTTCTGATAGCCTCTAGACATCCAGCTGATTTCTACAGTGACAGGCCTGTTAAAAACTGTCCTCAAACCAGGAATAGAGCTTGAAACATACCAGTCAAGAACAACTTTGAGTCTTTTAAGGAATTTATCATCATTTCTTTGTTTTTGGTTCATATCCGAAATAGTTCTACATTACACTTGCATAATTTCTCCAGAGCTGCTTTGAAGGAGGCATTCAGTTCCAGCTAGTTCCGTATTTTTGCAAGAACTATAATTCTATATAAAAAAAGAACATATTTTAGAGCGCCTGGGTGGCTCAGTGGGTTAAAATCTCTGCCTTCGGCTCAGGTTATGATACCAGGTACCTGGGATTGAGTCCCACAGTGGGCTCTCTTCTCAGCAGGGAGCCTGCTTCCATTCCTCTCTCTCTGCCTGCCTCTCTGCCTTCCTGTGATCTCTGTCAAGGAAATAAATAAAATTTTAAAAAAAACATATTTTATACCAGTTATTCATGTTTATTAACTAAGATATCACATTACAAATAATACAAACAGTTGCTCTTTATTAATACCTTCAACCAAGATCAAAAAAAATATGTCATATTTTCTCCAAAAATTTTATATTATCTGATAGGTCAGATATATATAAAATTACATTTAAAGTTTTAAAATATCAGCAATATTTTCATTTAAATGCAAACTTCAAAGAAAATCTACTTTTCCGAACACGACTTTTTATCCTATTTTTTTAAATTTTGTCAACAATGGATAAAATGTTTAGCGAGACTATAAATGTTAGATCGAAAAAATTATTAATAGATGTAGGTTCAAAATATTATGTTCCATTAAAAATGATTTAGACTTTGATGAACATCTGTTTGGTAATATGTTGTATCCAGATACAGTAAATTAATGACATATATAAAATTATAGGGAAATGACACCTTCTGTTCCATTATGAGTAGAGCTTTTAAAATGCTATTTGTCACATCTTGTCATCTTCTTATTATGTAGCATTTAAAAAATGTATACTCTTTACTTTGAAGTCTTTTAGACATCTAAAATATGACATTCTATGGATTGTGTATGGATTCATTTATTGCCAGTTTGAACAAATACACATGCTTTGATTCAAAGGTAATAAATTCCTCTTATTTGGAAAAATGATGTTTATTTTTGTTCTCTCACCCTTAGCAGGTGGTTTCATTTTAGCACACTTCAGAGTTATAATTTCATGCCTATTAAAAACATTTATTATGATCTATATAGATGAATGAAACTTTTATTTTATTAAATTCTTTGCCAAAAAATCTGTTATTTTTAAAAATGTTTTTCCTTTGAAGGGTTATTTTAGAGCATTCAGAGAGGATCTACGAGTGTGGTATTATGCAATTTTTAAGTAGGTATGAAATGGTTATTTATATGATTGTTTCTTTAAGGCTTATGTATATTGTCCATTATATGCTATAAAATATTTTGAAAGTGGGGCGCCTGGGTGGCTCATAGGGTTAAAGCCTCTGCCTTCGGCTCAGGTCATGATCCCAGGGTCCTGGGATCGAGCCCCGCATCGGGCTCTCTCCTTGTTGGGGAGCCTGCTTCCTCCTCTCTCTCTCTCTGCCTGCCTCTCTGCCTACTTGTGATCTCTCTCTGTAGAATAAATAAAATCTTAAAAAAATATATTTTGAAAGTAAATTTAAAATATGTTTTACATAGTTTATTTTTTGGAAAAAATATTGAAATGACTTATGAAATTCAGTATACTCTCAACATTAATTTTTTCTGAAATTTACCAATAGTCTACTGAACCTATTATATGGCAGATATTACTTCAGACTACACTGGTAAATGAAATACATGGCTTTGTAGAACTTTTCTTTTAAAGGGTGAGACAATTAAAAGCTATAAACCTTGATAAAAGTTGCATAGTGTATTCAAAAATGATGATTACAATGGGGAAAAATAAAAATTAGATCAGGGTGAGAAAAATCAAGGTTGCTAGGCAGGGGATGGGGAGGTAAGAATTTTAATAGGAAGATCAGGGTAGTTACAATGAAGCTGACAACTGAACAAACGTATGGAAAGGTGATGAATTTGCCCAGAACTATCAGCAATAAGATCACTCCAGGCAAAGGAATTGGCTATCTTGAAGGCCATAAGGTTGGATCATGCCTGGCATATCTGAGGAATAGCAAGGAGGCCACTGTGAGGGACTGAAGAGTAGCAGGGAAAGAGGTCACAGAGGTCACATGAGTGGCTAGATCATGTAAAAGATTAGAAGTCATTGTAAAACTCTGGCTTTTATATTTGGAAATTTACTGTGTGATAGAATTTCTGCTAATAACTAAGAGTTCAAATGTCCATAAAATTTCAAGGATTCTTTTTCCTGTAAGACAGAATAAAGAAAAAGAGTTCGTATTTCACATGGTGTAACAAATGCTCGGAGATCCAAGTGTAGGAAGCTATGGGAGCACAGAAGAAGGCACTAAAATCACACCAATATATTTGATGACTGTGACTATATATAAAATTGTATTTTCAAGATTTTTTTTTTTTTTTAGATTTTTTTATAGTCATGGAATCACACAGTATATACTATTCATTGCCTGGCTTTTCTTTTCTCAGCATCATTACTTTGAGAATCTCCAATTGTAAATAGTTCATTTTGATGTTGAATAGTAATCTTTTTAATGAATAGATCATAATTTGTCTTTGCTCTATTGATGGACATTGATGAACATTTCCACTGTTTTCAATTCTTAAAATAAAGCTGCTACGAAATTCATATACAAGTCCTTGTACGAACATAGCGTTTGTTTCTCTTGATTAAATGCCTAGAAGTAAAATGGCTATTTGTGTAACTGCAACATATTTTGCATTTAAAAATTTTTCAAACTATTTTCCAAAGTGATGGCATCATGATATATGCCAACAACAGTTTAGATTTTTTGTTGCTTCTCAATCTAGCTCAGACGAAGTACAATTAGCCTATATAATTTTAGCCATTCTAATAGATATGTAAGCATGTCTCATTATGATTTTAATTTGTATTTCTTTAATGTCTAAATGTTGAGAAATTTGTCATGTGCTTATAAGCCATCCATATCCTTTTGGTGACATATCTCCTTCACTTCCTGGGTCTTTATGCAAATAACATGTCATAAATGAGATATAACCACGCAACACAAAATAAAATTAACTTTCATCCCAGCATTCTCCAATGGCTTTTACCTTTCTTGTATTTCTTTGTAACACTTATCACCATAAACCATCAATGATTATTCTATTACTGGTTTATTTCCTTATTGGAGACAGAGAGAAAGAGAATTGGGAGGGGGCGCAGAGGAAGAAGAAAACACCCCACTGCCTAGACAGCCTGCTGGGGAGTTACATCCCAGGACCCTGAGATCATGAACCAAGCCAAAGGCAGTCACTCGATGGACTGAGCCACCGAGGTGCCCCTCTATTATTGGTTTATTTCACTATTATATTTCAAAAGAATGCAAGCTCTTTGTGGTCAGGTATTTTATATGTTTTATTAATTGAAGTAGTCTCAGAAAGGTAGCTGGCAGATTGTAAGGGATCATTAAACTGTACTTTGTTGTTATTATTTGGCTCCTTTACGGGCTTTACCTCTTACGCTAGAAGTCTATCCTTCAGATGTAAGCAATAAGAATAGAGCCCTGCTGCCTGTTCAAATGAGTAAAAAGCCTGTATTAAGTGGATATTTTAAAAGCTAAATGAATGGCTTAATAGTTGTATATAGGGGGAAAGGGAACATATTTTCCACGGTTTAGAAGTGGAGTTCTTTTATAGAGTTCTTGTACAAGCCTACACTATTGAACAATAACGGGCAGTTGTACATTACAATTATACAAAAACGTTGGTAATTTATATCCTTTTTTTGTAATTCATGACTGGATCATTTAATTCCTTAGGAGCATTATAGCATTTCAACTTTTCATGTTCAATAAACTTATTGGGGTTGCTACCTTTTTATTCAAAAGGAGAAACAGTCATGATTTCATCTAAAGAAAGTGTTATTGATTGTGTTGTTTTCTAGGAATGAGTCGCACATGCTAGTTTAAAAGTTTTGTTAAATTCCCAAGTGTGTCACCGATAAAAGCCTTTTGTAGATTAGTAACTTGATCAAAACAGAAAAGTTATGTAACACTCAATTGTTAAACTATCTTTGTTTCCATCTTTCATTGTAATAACACTCATCTTAACTCTACTTAAGACAAGTCATCGCCAGATGGCTTTCTGGCATTGAGTGCATGATATGAAATCTAGTATAACTAAAAGTTTTTGGTTTTAGTAGCCTATAAATCAATTTAGAAAAATATATGTATTTGAATATAAGGTAAAGTTTTAAATTATTTGGCAATAGTAAACTAAACTGATAAAAATATATGTTTATAAAAAATAAAAATTAAAAAAAATTAAAAAATTTAAAAAAAAATAAATAAATTTTTATTTTCTAAAATTTCATTGAGCTCTTTCGCAATAAGAAACAAGTTACAAAAAATTAAGGTTTATTTACCCCAATTCAAAATTATTAGGAATATAATCATAGAGGTTGAAGTATTTAAAATATGGAACCCCAAATATTTTATTAGGTAAATTCTTGAATGCTGAGCATTCACTGTTAAAATATACTACTACTATTGATAGACTGGTAGAAGCCTAAAATCAAATATTTATTAAATATTTATATCCATATCTTTTCATGGCGTGGTAATTCATTTCTCTAGCATTAAATAAGATTCCATTGTTTGCATGTACTACACTTTATTTGACCTTTAACCTATGGAAGGATATCTTGGTTGCTTCCAAGCTTTTGTCAGTAATGAATAAAACTACTATAGACATCTTTGTGGGTATAGATTTCATCTTCTTTGGATAAATACCAAGAACTGCTACTGCTGAATCATCTGGCAAGAATATGTTTAGTTTTGTAAGAAACTGCCAAGTTGCTTTCTATTCTTTATTCTCAATAGACATGGAAGAACATTCCTGTTGCTCCACATCCTCACCAACATTTCGTGTTCTGTTGTCAGTGTTCTGCATTCTGGGTATGTACTTGTGTCTCTATTTTTGTTTTAATTTGCATTTTCCTGATGACATATGATGTGAAGCATCTTTTTATATGCTTGTTTGCCATCTGTAATATTTTCTTTTGTGAGGTATCTGCTAAGGTCTTTGGCTCATTTTTAATTAGGTTCTTCCCCCATTGTTGAGTTTTAAGGGGTCTTTGTGTCTTTTTGATTAACAGTCCTTTGCCAGATGTGTATTTTGCAAATTTTTTCTCATAGTCTGTGCTTTGCCTTTTCATTCTCTTGGCATTGTTTCACAGAGTAGACATTTTTAAATTCAGTGCTTGTGCTTTTGTAGCTAAAGTTATTTCCAAAACCAAGGTCATTTAAATTTTCTTCTATATTACCTTCTACATGTTTCATGTTTAGGTTTATAATCCAATCTGAGTTAATTTTTGTGAATAGTGTATGATATCTGCCTGGATTTTTTTATTTTATTATTTTATTTTATTTTTTTTTATATATTTACATTTATCTTCACCATTACTCCAGAACTATTTGTTTAAAAGGTTGTATTTTGCTCTCTTCTATTGCTTTGCTTTTATATTAAATAATAAATATAATTGATAATATATATTCAGTTCCTTAAATCTAGTCTTTCTGAGGTATTACAATATCTTGCATACAATTATCATTATGGTAAATTTTTTTAAAAAGATTTTATTTATTTATTTGACAGAGAGAGATCAGAAATTGGCAGAGACACAGACAGAGAGAGAGATGAGGAGAAGCAGGCTCCCTGCTGAGCAGAGAGCCCAATATGGGACTCGATTCCAGGCCCCTGGGATCATGACCTGACCCAAAGGTATAGGCTTAACCCACTGAGCCACACAGGTGCCCCGTCGTTATGGTAAACTTTGAAGTCAGTCCTCAGTCTTTGTTCTCCTTCAACACTATGTTGACTATTGTGAGTCTTTGCCTCTCCATATAAACTTTAAAATAAGTTTGTTAATATTAAGCAAAATGAGACCTCAAGGATCTGAGAGAATGTCTAAGAAGTACTTGATACATCCCTTGGGTATGGTTTATTGAAGTGTCCACCTGTCTGAAAGCTGGGGAATCTAGATAAGGGAGGGAAAATTAGTTATGATAAAACATATCAACAAACCTCAATAAATTTTGTAAATTAATTGTCATGGCTCATATACAATATGACCAACAGAGGGACTATCAAAAGGAAAGCATCAGTTATGTTTATTGTGAAATTTTTTAATCAAAATAAAGCAATGAGAGGGGAAGACACAATGAGAAAATTACCATTTTTTAATCGGTAAACTTCTTACCAAATAGAATAGGTTTTATATTCTAAGTAGTATATTGAAAAGTATAATATTGGGGTGCCTGGGTGGCTCAGTGGTTTGGGCTGCTGCCTTTGGCTTGGGTCATGATCTCAGGGTCCTGGGATCGAGCCCTGAATCGGGCTCCCTGCTCCGCAGGAAGCCTGCTTCCCTCTCTCTCTCTCTCTCTCTCTCTCTGCCTGCCTTTCTGCCTACTTGTGATCTCTGTCTGTCAAATAAATAAATAAATATTTTTAAAAAAGGTAAAGAAAAGTAAAACTTTAAAAAATAAAATTTTATTTTAAAATAATTATGTAATTTTTTAAAAAGGTTAAAAATAGCAGAACCATTCTTCTTATAACTGGAAAATACATTGTATATATATATCTATCAAAAATACTTGTTGGGCGCCTGGGTGGCTCAGTGGGTTAAAGCCTCTGCCTTCGGCTCAGGTCATGATCCCAGAATCCTTGGATCAAGTCCCACATCGAGCTCTCACCTCAACAGGGAGCCTGCTTCCCCCCTCTCACTCTGCCTGACCCTGCCTACTTGTGATCTCTGTCAAAGAAATAAATAAAATCTTTTATAAAAAAATTTAAAAAAATAACTTTCATGTCTGGAATCAGGAGCATATGGAAAAAAATAATATCTGAGGACAATACTTCTGCCATGTTTTGTGCCTTGTTAATATTTTTAAACATTCAGGCAACTTTTAGCTTTATTGAAATACCTGCTAAGATACCAGCAGTGCCTTTTGGAGCCCTATGACTATAAAAAGTCATTGCAAATATTCAAAATGTTTACTATGGTGTCACTATATAGGGCCACCACCAAGTATGTTTCACAAGTAAGCATATCTGTTACTCTTCCATAAGGCAAAAGGGCATGTTTTCAGGAGTTCCATCTGCTGTACCAGGAGGTGAATCAAGTAATGATTTTTGTCTATAAAATAATTCACTTTTCAATCTAACATTCCTCATTCCACATTATAATAATAAAAACTAGGAGGAGACTAAAACAAACAAACAACTACAACTATAACAACCAGCTTTTCCTTCAGTGGGAGGGTAAATAGAACCTTATGATTAGCCTGAAATTTATTTTTAAATATTTTTAAGATAAGCGTTTTTGTTAGAAAACCATATATTTTATATAGCTAAGATAATAACAGGCACAGTTTTATTAACTTCTAAAAAGTCTACTTATTTTTATTTATTTATTAACTCATCTCTTTATGAAGTAGAAAATGATCACACCTATTGTATCTACCCAAGTTTGTATGCTTTGGTTATTTTATGTTTGCTATTTCCTTGCTTAGTTTTTACAATAGTTGATACATAATAGTATCTTTAAGTGCATCTACGGTTTCACAGAATTTGTTTGAACTTCATAAAAATGTACCATACTTTTTGCACTGTCCTTGTTTTACTTCTCTATTAACTTTCCAAGATTTATTGACGTTAGAGGGTGTAGCTATCATTTATTTTTATTCCTCCATAATGCTATGTTTACAAATTTGTATTTATCTGTACTTTTAAAAATATCTTAATTATATACCATTTCTCATCTCACGTAACACTCACCTTACTTCTACACTTATCAGATATTATGTAACTGAAAACCACAACTCAGCAACAAGATAGCTCCATTTTTCAAAATTAAATGGCTTACCAGAATTCTTTAATTCTATCCTTTATTTGTATTAGATGACCCTTTATTCTGGTATTTGGCATTGTTCATATGGAGGAAAGCTTATAAGTTGATATTCCATCAATAGAAGGATTTATTATGATTGATTAATTATTTTCATTTAGAATGCATAGAATATGGTTGATTTAATATTTCTTTCTTACTCTCTGCCTGGAATATAGCCACTAAAAAATTAAGTTAATTACCCAGACTTTAAACTGCATATTTATAGGATAACATACAGAACTCTTCTCAGATTGGAACACCTGGGTGGCTCAGTCAGTTAAATGCCTCAGCCTTTAGCTCAGGTCATGATCTTAGGGTCCTGGGACTCAGTTCTGCAACAGATTCCCTGCTTAGCCTGGAGTTTGCTTCTCCCTCACCCTGCTGCTCCCCCTGCTTGTGGTCTCTATCACTCTCTCTCTTACAAAAAAATAAAATTAAAAAAATAAATTCTTCTCAGATAGCTAATATAGAATATTGTCTTTGTATTCATCAAAGGGAAAGTGCCATATAATAATGAAATTCAGACTACTTCAAATTCATTTTTTTAACCAGTAAGAAAGTATTGGAAACAAGCCAAAAATGTTTTTAATGAATTAAAGAAGTAGATTGATTTTCAATATCTTAATGTTTCTAAAATTAATTCCAAGGTTTTTATACTAGATATCAGTGTAAATATTCATTATACAAGGATATTCTAAAAATAAACCTGAGAAAACTATTTAACATATATGATGACCAAAACAAGTTTGACAAAAGTCAGTTTGGGAAAAACTTACAACACCTACCACCTGAAACTCTTGTTCTATAATTTAATTATTTTAATTTACAAAAATACAAAAATAATATATCAGAGTAAGTATAATGATAGCTTTGAAGGTATGCTCTGGTTGTGCACTGTTTACTATTTAAAGAGGAATCAAATATGTGATGCTTATGGTGTGACTGTATTAAAATTCAACAAGTTCAGAAGCATACGAGGAATAGAATAAAGACAAAAGATGACCCTTACTTATCCTAAAGATAGACAATGGTATATATGTGCTAGTTGGGGAGAGAATCCAGTCCGTAGATGGAGGATGTGGTAGTGGAAAAAAAAAGACACAACGTTTTGGTTGAACGTTTAGCACTATATTTTACAAAGTGAAATTGTGTGTTAATAGCCTTGAATAAAATCCAAAAACTATTTTCAATTCATTGAAGATTATTTAGGAAAAACTTGAAAAATACAACTTGATAAGGATTCCAATAAAAGATTCAAAAGCAATACAAGTTTCAGAATTTTTAGTATATTTTCCCTAAAAAGCCATTTGATTTAAATTAAAGAGAATTCTATTTACATGCCACTTAAATAAGAGGAAATTATTTGGTTTTGTAATAAGTTAATAAAATAAATTAACATATCTTGAGAAAACAGATATGCACACTAAGTTAAAAATAATAGTGCTTAAGCTGTTCAGCAAACATTTGTAAAATTCCTTGCCATCAGCTAGCTCTGGAGTTCTGCTAGGTGAGTAAGGCCATGTATGTTACTGCTCAGAGTACTGATGCAAAGCAATTGTCCCCTTCGCATCCATTTAGTGCCGTTTATATGTCATGCTATGTTGTTTAGAGATACATAGATGGCCCTACATGAAGGCCTTTTTTTGTGTGTATATGGGTGACTGTGATTTAACTTTCAAATCAGATGGCTCCTGATTTACAATGATTCAACTTATGAAATATATGGCAATGATGTGAAAGTGAAAGTGATTCAGTGAATCTGAACTTTGAACTTTGAATTTGGGTCTTTATAAAAAGGGCCAGTGACATGTGGTATGGTGCTGTCTTGTGATGTTGAGCAGGGGCAGTGAGCCACAGCTCTCAGTCAGCTAGAAGATTACAGGGGTGAACACTTGATATTCTTACAACCATTCTATATATAAACATTCTTCTTTTTTTTAGTGTAATATTTAATAAATTGCATGTGATACTTGATACTTTGTTATAAAATAGGTTTTGCTTAAGATGATTTTGCCCAAATGCAGGCAAATGTAAGTGTTCTGAGTATGTTTAAATAAGCTTAAGTAAGCTATGATATTTGATAGTTTAGGGGTATTAAATGCATTTTCAATTTTTTATGGGTGTCTCTGTACATAGCCCCCTTGTAAGCTGAGGAACATCTCTATATGTATATGTAGCCTTGGTATGGCTTACATATTATTGGCATGAAACATCTAGAACAGTACGTGTGCCATATAATTGTCTACAACATCAAACAAGTTTCTTGAAAACTTGTGCCAAAGGGGTTATGTCTTTAAGGATTCTTATTTCAGAAGGGTTCTCTCTCTCAAACGTAAGATTTTTCAGAAGGTAAGTGAAAATCTGACCAAACTAAACATTTTTCCATTTTCCCTAGTGAGCAAAGATAGCTAAAATCTATCTGCCATTTTCAACACTGTACTCAACGACTGTAATTCTAATTTAAGAACAGATTATTTATACAAAACCACATGTTGGCCTAATCTTACACAATATTCATAAATCTCACTCAGAGCCTTGGACACTTTTATTTGTTGAGTCTATATGGTACTACGGACATTCATCTTTTTTGACCTCATAGCTTCATGTAAGTCTATACTTTTGAAAATACATGCATCATAGTTCCATTGTAAAATGTATGGGTTATAAAATGGGCTATGCTATCAAAATGGTAATAAGAACATACAAATGACCTGATGTAATGAACTGGACCAGATTGCCAGATATCACATTTCATACCAGAAAGATTCAGTGGTAAGTTTTAATATGGCCAGCTACACTTCGACTGAATTATAACTCATTTAACTTCTTTCTTTGTGTACAGTATTATACATTAGTCAGTATTAGAGTAAATAAGTACTTTGGACAGATGTAAATATGCTGTAATAAAAATGTTTTTCTTCTTTCTTTTAGTCCTTTTCACTTGTGAGACTAGCCACAAATACCATGCCTCCCCCAAAATAATTTGCAATCCAAATTTATCTCTAAATGAATTTATTGCACAGAAAAAAAATATATATATATACACTTACAGTAGACATGTTCAAGAATAGTTACACAACAGCAGGGCCCTAAAGGTAAGCAGTATAGTTGTTTGTTTTGTTTTCTTTTTTCTTTAAAAAGAAAGAGGTTATGTGAAATATTGGAATTTTATTTCGAGGCCTAGTATTTCAAGACAGTTAACTACACTTACGGTGTCAACAGCCTCTTGTTGGCAGTATGATTTTATTGGCTCCATGGAATAACAGCAAGAATTTACTATTGCTTCTTTCTTTATGACACACACAGAAAAAAAAATTGACACATTTGCTCAAGACCAACCAGAATCATTTTAACCTATCAAAATGGATGGGAGGCCTTCACTGCCAAAGTCACTGCTGGGTTTTCACAATTCCTTGCAGACAATCTGCTACTCCCATTATGATAAAGGAGAGAAGAGTCATAATCAGGGAAGAAAGCTAGATTAATACTTGGAATTATCATTGAATTATTTAGCCTGCTATAGGATTATTATTATTACTGTCATTTGATAATTTTCTCTCATTTTATTAAACACAACTGTGAGTAATTACCCTACCTAATATTTCTCTGTATTGGCTGACTAGCTAGCAAACATTCATGAAAATATCCATTAGCCACACATATAAAATCCTGCATTATGATGCTGTTGAATCAGAACATACCACTACCTGATCCTGTAGCTCTTTGAGGATTTGCAAATCAATTAATTCTATGTTTGTTGGATTTTTCCCCTACAATTAGAAAATTTATAATAGAGGCCATGAACATTATTAGTTTTAGCATTTTAAACCAGCAATCACACTTTGATTTTTACAACAAAAGCAGAAATATAAACACACACATTTGGATCAGTTTTCTTTTAGTCTGTCTGGACTTCAAAATCCTATTCGTCATTGGGGTGCCTGGGTGGCTCAGTGGGTTGAGCCGCTGCCTTCGGCTCAGGTCATGATCTCAGGGTCCTGGGATCGAGTCCCGCATCGGGCTCTCTGCTCAGCAGGGAGCCTGCTTCCCTCTCTCTCTCTCTCTCTGCCTGCCTCTCCATCTACTTGTGATTTCTGTCAAATAAATAAATAAATAAAATCTTTAAAAAAAAATCCTATTCGTCAAGATAATGCACACCAAAGTTCTGGAGTAAACAAGAAATTAGATGGCACCTGAACACTTGGTTTAATATTCTCCAAAGGACTATGCAACTTATTTCTTACATTATGACATTGTTTTACAAAGATCCACACTTTTATAATGTTAGTATTTTTAATAATCAATAAAGTCAATTAATCATGATTAAAAATCAAACTTAAAAATTTCTACTTTTTGCTTTTGCCCCCTCCATTTAGAACTTATTTATAGCCTGATAATTCAAAGGTCCCTATGTTTATGAAAATCTGGACAGATATAGCTCTAATATCCCATTCAGAACTTGATATTAATCTAAGGCTTTTGGCTCCATTTATCCTGAGAGCAAAGAGTAGGACAAAGGATTTGAGTACTGTTAGTTTATCTGGGAGATTATCCAAGGTAGAAAAGAATGGGAAAGTGATACAGTGAAGAAGCAACTTTGTCAAAGAGGTACATTGTTGATATAATTGTTGTGGATAGAAAATGAAGGCTTGCTTTTACTGAAAGGTCCTGAGAAACTTCTTTAAGTTGTCCTCATGAAGACCTGAAAACTGACAATTTTATCTATGGTTCTTATTTCCACTTCACTGAGAGCTGTCCTCAGAGGACATTAACTCTCCTACAATTTTGGGTTGTGTTGGACACATTCTAAAATGAGAGATAGAGCATGAGATGCTATCAGTGTTAAGTAACTGCAATTTCCTGTGGAACTATCCACCACAGGTTTGGCTATAATCAGGTGTTGGGCCTTGATATCAGCGGGATTTTGGGCAGTATCATTTTAGGTTAATCATTACATATGAAATTTCCAAAAACTTCAACTGATGAAACTTTGATTATTAATCTATAAATATAACAATAAATCTACAGTATTCAAATTATTTTTATAGAAATACACAGACAAAGCATCAATTGATTCATATTTAAATGTTACAAAATACTGAACTGAAAGAATTTGGTCATATAACAACGTGTAACAAGTAGAACTTAGGTTTAGGTTAGAACTCAGGATGCATTTGAGACTCAGTTAAGAAATTGAATGGAGGGATGCCTGGGTGGCACAAAGGGTTAAGCCACTGTCTTCGGCTCAGGTCATGATCCCAGGGGCCTGGGACCGAGCCCCAAATCAGGCTCTCTGCTCAGCAGGGAGCCTGCTTCCTCCTCTCTCTCTCTGCCTGCCTCTCTGCCTGCTTGTCATCTCTCTCTGTCAAATAAATAAATAAAATCTTAAAAAAAAGAAATTGAATGGATGTCTGACTATCTTATAGGTTTGCTAAAAATCAGTGACTTTGTGTTCACGTGTGGCTATGCAGGAATTTTTAACTTTCTCTAAGAACTTATTAGATTTGATTATATAATGGCAGTAAAGGATGGGGAAAAGCAAAGTACAAACCCCATAAAGACAAAGACACTGAGTATGAGAAAAGAGTAATAGATAAGAAGAATCAATGCGTTTGAGGAAAGTGGGAATTGAAATACACAGTGATTGTTCATTTTTTTAGATGCAGAAAACAAAACTAGCTTGCAAGAAGGAAATAACAGAAGTCCTGTTGTGATGTGAGACAGAATCCTGGAAAAGGCAGTAACGTGGAATAAAGGAGTAGGGAGAAAATATCAGGTAATTTGGATAGGAAGGAGTTAGGAGGTAATTGCTTGATAAATTTTATATGGCCCACTTAAATGCACAGATTTCTCTTCTTTAATTTATATGGAGAACAGGGTGTCCTTTCTCTTCCCTTTCAGAGCACCAGAGGTGTACTCTTTCAGACTGAAAACCTGAAAAGCTCAGGACTCAGTTGCTTAAGCACAGCTGAGAGAACATATTTCAATTAAGATTTACATTTTGCTGTATGTAGTAGACTGTCAAAAGTGGTTTTTTGGCCATATTTTTTCATTTAACAAAAGACTACAGAGAGTGTTTTCTGGTGTTGGTTTAGAGTGTCCATCCCTCTGAACAGATTTTTCTCTCAACGTCTGGGGCAAGAAATCAATTGTTACATATGTATTCACTAAAAAAGCAGCTGGAAGATGCAGAGCACTGTGGCCCATGAGATCAAGGCACCAGCACACACTTGTGAGTGGTGAGCTCCCAAGGCTGGAGGAAAATTCTAGAATAAAGTGCTCATTAGAGAGCCATACCTTTTCTCCTGTTTCCTTACCTCTCTGCAGTACCCTCTTGTATCCACAGCATTGGAAATGCTTTTAGCAACACACCACACTGAATCACCACCAATTATGTGATTCTCTTGGTGGAAAACCAAACACTGTGTAAAAACTGTGGTTTTCTAGTTCATGCTTCTGGATGGAAAATAATTCAGAATAAGCTGATAGGAGTAGCCAAGAGAGATTTAATCTTCTGTTTGGAAAAGGGCTTCTATATAAGTGAGTAGAGGAACCTTTAAGAATTATTCATGTTTAGGGGCACCTGGGTGGCTCAGCGGGTTAAGCTTCTGCCTTTAGCTCAGGTCATGATCTCAGGGACCAGGGATCAAGCCCCACATCAGGTTCTCTGCTCAGCGGGGAACCTTTTTCCCCCTCCCTCTTTCTGCCTGTCTCTGCCTACTTGTGATCTCTGTCAAATAAATAAATAAAGATTTTTTAAAAAAAATACTTATTCATGTTTACATATATGCACCAGAATGCTATGTCCCTTGTCAAATAGGCTTCAAATCAACAAAAATGATAATATTTTACTTAATAAGTTTTTTAATTCCTCTATTAACATTTTGGAATACATCATTTTAATGCACATCTGCAAATTTGTAATCACTTCATGTGAGACAAGGAATGCTTAAAAAGGCAACCAGGGGCACCGGGGTGGCTCAGTGGGTTAAGCCTCTGCCTTTGGCTCAGGTCATGATTTCAAAGTACTGGGATGGAGCCTTGCATCAGTCTTTCTGCTCAGCCGGGAGCCTGCATCTCTCTCTCTCTTTCTGCCTGCCTCTCTGCCTGCTTGTGATCTCTCTCTGCGTCATATAAATAAATACAATCTTTAAAAAAAAAAAAGGCAACCAAAAAACATTTACAGTTTTGGACAGGAGTTTCCCTTACGTTTGGATAAGGATGCAAATTCAACTTCATAATAAATTACACTGCATCATAAAAATTAAATGCACTCAGGGATCGCGTTCTCTCCTCCCTCCACTCTATCGTACACACAGCTGCCCAACTAATGTTCCAAAAACACACATTTTCATGTGCTGCTTTTCAAAACTAGCTTCCTGGCTTCCTGTTGCCTGAAATAATAGTCTCAAATGCTTTTGTCTGGCATTCAGGGCTCTCTAGGATGGGCACTCTGGCCAACACATCACTGCTCGTTTGTTCCACCACACACAAGTGGATCTCGGGCTAGTTATTCAGAGACCCACCTCCTCACCGACCCAGCAAAGGTCTCGTGCATCTACTAAACTCACGGCTCACTCAGTGATGTTCTCAAAGGCCATTAGTGGGTGACATGCCACTGCTAGAGTCAGGAGCCAGTGTGAAGTTGCCGCTGCCTAAGTGCATGGACTAAAAGCGGGAACGTTGATTCTCCAGGAGAAAACTGGGGCATTGTTATGAGAAGGCAGATGGCAAAACTACCCAGGTCCCCTATGACTGCTTTAACACACTCTGGACAAAATTGAAGGAGACAAGTGAACGTATTAACTCCCACTTAGGCTGTAGAAGGCAAATGCGACGGAGGGAAGGCGTTATCTTCTTCTGGAACAAACCACTTAGCTCCAGCTACTTTTATAAATAGATCAGACCCTGTCCAGGAGCCCACTTAGCTGGGTTCATTTGTATACAATGTCCATACCCTCAGGAATATTAACACTTTATCTCAGATTGCATTAATTTAAATAAAACTTAACAAAAATGGTGTGAAATGAACAAAAACACCATATTCTGTGATGAATCAAATGAAATACATTTTCAGTTGCTGTTTTCCCCATTTAAAGATAAAATTTCTGATAACTGTCATTATTTGTGAAAAGACACAAGACCAACAGTTTGTGTGCATGTGTGTTTTGGTTTTCGGTTTTTGGTTTTTTTCTTCCCCTTAAGGCTATAGCCATATTGTCACTAATAAAGATCTCAAATTTGCCTGGAAGCTTTCATGGCAAATTGTCAGTCTGAGGGAAGTCACCATCCAGCCAAATGGCTTTATACATCATCAGTGCCTTTCTTCCACACACATTCTCTTTCTGGTTTAGACATTAGTTAGCCTGGTTCTACACTGACACAGTATTTGCATCTCTCTCCTGTCCATAACTCCTAAAAGTTGGGGACCTCTCACTTTGGTTTCCCCAGAGCATGACATTTTATTTGGTGCTTGGGGGGCAATGGGCAGTTCAAGAAGTATGTTAATACTATCACTCAATGTCTTGATCCATGCTATGCACCAACAGTGTAGTAAATATCGTTCATTTCTTGTAACAAAGGCAGTAGGAACTTCTCCCAAGGGACGGAATTCCAAGGACAGAATGAAGGCAGGAGGGGAGCTGGTCTATTTGGACCTACTTTGTGAGAGACACTGGTTTAGGTATTTATATGTATACATTATACCACTGAACTGTCACAATCCTGCAAATTCTTACATGCTTGGGTTTCTATGTAGCAAGTTTAGCAAGCCACCCAAATTCACAGTGACAGGCCCGTGAGTCAAATCCAGCATGCTTGACTCCATGATTGTCAAGTCCACTAGCCCCATATATCATGAATCTGAGATTCATGAGTGTGTAGGTGCTATCAGGAAATGTCAAAAATGCCCATTTCAGGGACACATGGATGGCTCAGTTGGTTAATTGTCTACCTCCAGATCAGGTCATAATCCCAGCATCCTGGGATCGAGTCCCCCATCAGGCTTCTTGCTTACCAGGAGCCTGCTTCCCACTCTGCCTGCCTCTCCCTCTGCTTGTGCTATCTCTCTGACAAATGAATAAATTAAATCTTTTGTAAAAATCTTGTTAAAAAGGCCCATTTTAAAGAATGTTTTAAAACATTGTTTGGACAGCAATAGAAGCGAAAGCAGAAAGACATAATGTAATGACAGATAGTTTATGTGGGAGCCCTTTGGGTACTCTGGTGGATGAATGTTTTTAAATTAGTTTTTCGTGGACATGGGGAGTTAGAGAGGAGAAGGAAGGTGGGAGAAATTGGAAGGGAAGCTGAACCATGAGAGACTATGGACTCTGAAAAACAATCTGAGGGTTTTGAAGGGGCGGGGGTTTGGGAGGTTGGGGTACCAGGTGGTGGGTATTATAGAGGGCACTGCTTGCATGGAGCGCTGGGTGTGGTGCAAAAAGAATGAATACGGTTATGCTGAAAATCAATAAAAAATAAATTTAAAAAAATTAGTTTTTTGTAAACTGCAAAAAAAGAAAAGCACTCCCATTTATAGCATACACTTTATGGTTGACAAAGCACGTGCTAACAATAAAAATAATGATGGGTTACCGTTACAATTCATAGAAAAGGAGGTATAGGGAAATTGAATGAAAGGGAATAACAAAGTAGGTTCAGAAGTCCATCTTCCTTGTAAAAAAAATTAACCTGAAAGTGCGTTTCTGCCACCTCTCTCCGGTTTGATCTGATAAAGAATGACCACGATACAGGAATTATAGTTCGGGGTTTTGAAAAGCATAATAGCGTTATACCAACACTTGAGCTTTTATTTTTTTATTTACATATTTATGGCTAACAAGATAGCTCGATTTGATATGCGGTTCGTGACAACCAACCTCAGAAGTAATTCCATCTTCATGAGAAGTCAGAAAGAACCACAAACCAAACCTCAAAACAGATTCAAAGAGAAAATAGTCTTAAAAAAATTTCCCTTCCTAAAGCCTCTCCGTTCGGCTCAGGTCATGATCCTAGGGTCCTGGGATTGAGCCCCATGTCTGGCTCTCTGCTCAGCGGGGAGCCTGCTTCCACTTCTCTCTGTGCCTGCTCTCTGCCTACTGGTGATCTATGTCTGTCAAATAAATAAATAAAATCTAAAAAAAAAATTTCCCTTCCTATCAGAAGCAGACCAAACCACTAACAAATTCCCCAGAAAGCTTCATCTAAAAGGTTGTACTTTCTTCAAACACCCAGCAGGACCTTCTTCTCTGGGCCTGGTATTTCTTCAATGGCCTATTCCAGAGAATAAGACACTAAATTACTGAGTGCCATGGGCCTCAGAACCATGAAAGAGATGATCAGAGGCACAAAGCAGGCCTCTGGTCACCAAGAGGGTGTGTAAATGTTTGCTGCTTTTATGCATTTTTCAAAGCTGAGTTTTTAGCTGGGGGCCGTTCCTTTATGATAAATTGCTGATAGCCTATAGTAAAAGCCATTAAATGATCTTCTACAAACCATTTCCTATCTTTGCATTCTCATGTGCCAAGATAGACACGGATTATTTAAATCCCTGAAGAGAGTGCTATTGCATTTAAATTGCCAGTAAACCTTCGTGCAATAGATTTATGGTTGATGATAGATTTAGTTAAGAGATAACTCTTTTAAGTATTTATTCTCAGTAAAGGATTTCAACCCATGCTCATTTAAGTAAGTTGGTGCATAATCCCTTTTCTATGAAACCATAGTGCAAGGACCAATGCCGCGCTTCCCAGAGAACCCCAAGCTCTTTTTCTGGAATGGCCATATGCCTATGTACCAGGCGTCCTCTTTTCACTCGCTTTGTGGAGCACCTACCATGGAGGTCATGTAATAACCAATGACCAAAAAACAAACAAAAAACCCAAACATCCAGGTTGAAGTTATTCGCGCCTGCCATCATGCAAAGGCAGACCCTGCCTGAGGGATTCTCAGTTTTTCCGCCCCCCCTCCCCCACCCTCCCCTGGCTCTTCCTCTCTCCACATTCACATGCCTTCTGGCCTCCCTTTCCTCTCCTCATTGTCACTTTTATTAAATGGTTTTTTTCTGCATGTTGTCCCGCAGAGCGATTTCATGAATGAACATACAGGAAACTGAGTCGGAGCCCACCTGTGAGAGCCCACCTGTGGAGGCCTTTCATTAGAATGGTCTCTGGTTCTAGCCTCAGTTCAGAATACTGTGTGTACCTGAGGACCGAGTCCAGATGTTTCTTTCATCTCTGACTTGAATTTGAAATCCTAATGTCACTATGACCTGGGAAGCCGAGGTCCACAGCATCTTCATCTGAAATTCCACTAGAGCTCCCATTTACCTAGTGCCCAGCCTGAGTCTGTTTTCCACTACTGTCAGGGTTCTAGAAGTTCATGCACTGCCCACCACTGACAGTAGGGGCATCTCTCTGTCCAGATTTTCCCTTTACATAAGGAGGTCAGTTACAGGAGATTAGGGCCCACTCTAACCACCTCACTGTAATGTGATTGCATCTGTAAGGACTCTAGTTCCAAATAAGTTCACGTTCTGTGGTACCAGAGATAAGGACAGCAGCAAGGTTTCTGGGGGAAATGCAGGTCAGCTCTTAACAGTCCACTCTAGGCTCCCCAAATTCGTGTCCTTCCCGTGTGAAAAATACCTTCACCCAATGCCCTCCAAAGCACTAATCATCCCAGAATCAACTCAAAATCTGAAATCTCATCTGTCCTCCTCCACTGAAAGACCCTGATCTCACCCAGACCATGGGACATGAGGACTGCATCCAGAAGCCACAGTCTCCTGGTAAAGCTGCCCATCAGGTCCTCATATCACCCTCATTCGTCCCAGCAGCTGAGGGCCTACAGTTCCCAGAGACAGTTTCTCAGAGGAAGTTTGAAGACCACCTCAGAGGACGTTGTTTGGGAGTGGATGAAGTGGGAAGGGGGTCAGAGCCTCCTGCCATTCGCAGGGCACCCAGAACCCAGAGAGTGAGGCCTTGGGTGCTTTCTAGTGACAGATTCAAGGCAATTTTTCGACTTTGGGACTTCAGAGCTAACTTAGTTTTCATTTGTGATTATTATTTTTGTGGGGGGGCCATAGCTTTTCTTTTGACCTATGGCTGTTTTCACTCCCGGTTTTGAAGAAGCCCCTAAATCCTAACCCTGTTGAGGACTCCGAAAGCTCTCAGAGCAGCAGTACTGGGGGACAGTGTGGACACATGGTTTGGTTTCTCCTCTGGCCTGATTCTGCGGCAGCCCCGCTCTGTCCTCCTCAGACTTCAGAGCAATAGCTGAATAAGTGGAGAAAGGACCAGGGGGTCAGGAAGGTGGCCACCGAAGAGTGACTTCTCTGGAGGGTGGCTGAGCTAGCGAGTGAGCGTGTTAGTCCAGCTCTGCCTGCAGTCTGGATGGAGCTGAACAGGGGCCAGCAAAGGGGAGGAGGAGCAGAGAGCGGGGACAAAGGGACCAAAGAGGAGATTCAGATGAAGGGAAGTAATTGTGAGGAGAGAAGAAACTCTAGAAGACAGGCATGTAAGAAAGGAAAAGGGATGAATTGGGCATCAGGAAAGGGCACCACCAGGGATGGAGAGAGGGGAAGGGAAGAGGGAGGGAGGGAGGAAAGGGGAAAAGAAGAAGGAAGGAGTCAGCAGGCCAGGGCTCCCCCTGAATCTGAAGAAGAGGTGGCTGATCCAGCTTGTCAAACAGGATGCTCACTCTTTGGTCCCAGTTTCTGCTCCCAGTGCTACTGGGCTTTGCAAGGAAGGCAGGCTGTCCCCTGGGACCCACTGGAGCCCACTGGAGCCCACTGGAGCCCACAGGAGGGTGCGAGAGGTAAGATGCCACCTGGTCCTGTCCTGAGCTGCTCCCAGCTGCTAGCCTCACCACATGGTGCAAGAGGTACCCCAGAACAAAGGACACAGGCCTGCATGTCTGCCGGTGGCCCTGGGCACTTAGCTCATCGCAGTGAACCACACAGCCTCCTCAACCCAGGCTTTCAAAGCCTGCTTCTTCGTTCCTGGCTTTCATGTCTGTATGAACATGAGCCAGATCTAACTCATCTCCGACAGACAATTCTGACTCACCCCGTGTCAGATTTTTATTAGTGGTTGTGATAGAGTAAGATAACAATGCTCCAACAAACCGACTATTTCCTTCCACATGACCTCAACAGTCTTATACATTTTCATAGCGAAAAAATCTTGTCTCCTTCCATTAAGCTCATAATGTGGTCTAATAGTATACATGTGCCTTCGTTAGATGCGAATCGATACAGAGGTCCTTTTTTTTTTTTAATTTTATAATGTAAAGTCAGTGAACACATCTAACTTGACGAATACGTCTCTAAAATGTCAATCCAGGCAAAGCTTTTTCTGCCTACAGTTTGGAGGCTACGTGGTGACATTTTAAAAACGCTGTCAGTCCCTCAGTGAGGCTTTAGAAGCTAGCCAGGGCTTACTACGTGCCAGGCACTGTGTCAGGTGTTGGAGCTAAACGGATGGAGAGCTTGGAGGCAGGCTGGGGAGGGACATCCGTGACACAACCACAGCTAGAAACGGAGGCCAGTGCTAGAAAAGAGAGAGCAGGCTGCATGGAGAGTGTGTACCATGGGGCTTGTGAGCTCACGAATAAGTGGGAGTAACTGGAGTGGGGAGAGGGGGGAGAGGAAGAGGGTCTTCCCATCAATGGGAATCACGTGTGCTTGGAGGCAGGCACCATGAGGGGTCTCCACAGGAAGAGGGAGGCAGTGTGGTTGAAGGGCAGAAAGACAGGGCAGAACAGGCATCAGTCAATTGGAAGGGTAAGAAGAGACGGATGGGAGGATTATGGATGCCTTTGGAGGACTGAGAATTTGTTAGAAGATCAGTGCAGTTTTCTATGGAGACAAATGCCAGGAACTGATAGGTCTTTGAAAGGTCACTCTGGCTGCCTTTTGGCAAAGGGGTTGGTAAAAGGCACGTGCAGGTGTGAACACACCAGGTGGGAGGTGAGTGCAGGAAATCAGGTGAGGGAGCATGGGAACTTGGTCCGGGGGTATATAAGGGAAAATAGCCTTTAATGAGTTCCACAAATTGGCACCAGCTGTAGCTTCATTACAGCCCTGGAAGGAGTAGGTGGGTGTGTCCTGGAGGTTACAGAAATTACATGAGAAATGGAAGTCTTTTTAGATCTTTTTTCCAACTAGAGGAACTCTCACCTTATTGATAGAATTCCAGAGTGGGAACGGATGGACATGAGGACATCTTTGAAATGTCTGAATATGTTCTTCGACATCTTTGCAAGTGACGAGGAGACCTTGACCTTAGGAGGCCTCGGCCTTCTTTGTAGCCAAGAAGATTTCACCTACAGATTTGGGTTCTCCCTTTTAAAGTCAAGAAGACAGTCCTTCCAAAGGACACCTCCTATCATTTTAGGCTCTCATCATACCACACTTGCTGGGATCTCCAAGACCCTCTGTTCCAGGTTGTGAGTATCCACTTTGGCCACGCTGGTCTTGCCAAGAACACCACCACAGGAAATCTAGAGCCTGTAGTGCTATTAATAACATCATCTAAGACTGTCTTTGCTGCCCTCATGGCCTCTTCCCACCATGACTCACTGAAGCTTTTTACACGTTGTATCCATTAAGCTATAGTTCCCAAAGCTCATCTTCTCTAGTGCCATTAATTTTTAGGGGACCAGGCAAACCTTAAACTTGTCCCCCTTAATTAGATCCCTGTGCCCCCACAATCTCTTTGAATGCCTTTCACCATGATCCTTGAATGAGCTCTGAGACCACTGCTGCACTGCTGGTACCTAACACTTCTTGGCACCTTGTCTGTTAGTTCTTGGAAGAGGAGGTGGCTATGGAGGTGAGTGGGCATGGGAGTGGGAGGATTTCTCCCTTCACTTCCTTTTTTGTTTTTTCAAATAATGGGTTTTGTTGGGGAGGGAAAGGTTAACCAATTTATTTTCCATCTCCCATTGATAAAATGTTTACCACTCCCCATTGAAAGAATTTAGATCTTTCTTTAGAATCTCCAGGAAAATCTCCCAAACCCAGCCCACCACCATGTGGATTCAGCCATCTTCTGATTCACCTCCAAATTGTATCCTCCTAACTGCTCAAGCCACAGGTTAAGGGCGAAATGTTCAATGCCCAAGCAATTAAGTGGGGAACACGTTTATCTAAACAATTGCATGCAGCTCTGTATCTGCATACAGGGTGTCTCTCCCAAGCCTTTCCAACCTCAGCAAAACAAGAAAAAGCCCCAGCGACCTGGGGGTATATATCATTCATTCATTCCTGTGTTCAACACTCATGGCGGATCCCCACCGAGACAGTGGGAGAGCAAGGACAGGAGCAATCCCGGAGGCTGAAGTCTGAGGAGGATTTCAAATTCAAGTCAGAGACGAAAGAAACATCTGGACTCGGTCCTCAGGTACAGGCAGTATTCTGAACTGAGGCTAGAACCAGAGACCATTCTAATGAAAGGCCTCCACAGGTGGGCTCCGACTCAGTTTCCTGTATGTATATTCATTCATGAAATCGCTCTGCGGGTCAACATGCAGAACAAAACCATTTAATAAAAGTGACAATGGGGAGAGGAAAGGGAGGCCAGAAGGCTTGTGAATGTGGAGAGAGGAAGAGCCAAAGGAGGAGGGGGGCGGGGGGGGGGGGGTGGAAAAACTGAGAATCCCTCCCTGTGCTCCTTGCTGCCAGGGAGGTCTGAGGGACTAGTTTCTACCTGGGATCCCAAGTCCAGTACAAAAGTGGCGGGGCCACAGCTCGGGATGAGGGAAGGGGGTCCTCGGCACACGCGCGTGGGGGTGCCAAACGAAGGGGGCTATTGCGCTCGCTGCGGGGGGCACCTCGCCTGGCTCCATCCCCGGCCCGACCCCGTGGGGACCCAGGTGCGGCGCGTCGTCCGGGGTGGTCCCGCTGCCCCGGTGGTCGCGGGAGGCTGGGTCCCGACACCCCCGCGACCTCGCGGCCCGCGCTTTCTGCTCCAGGTGAGGGCGCAGCGCGGTGTCACTTTACCTGCTGGCAGAGGGTCCTCCTGAGAAGCCATGGGGCAGGGCGGGGCAGCGGGCCGGGCCGTGGAAGCGGGACAGCGCAGCCTAGGAGCTGGGCTGGAGCCCGGGAGTGCTGGTGTCCTGCAGTGCGGACTGGGCTGCAGCAGAGCACAGCGGAGCTGCGCGCCCCTCCTCCGCCAGCTCCTCCACCTCCTCTCAGACTCTCCGCTGCGCCCTCCGCGAGCTCACTTCCGGATTCTGCAATTAGCAAAGCCCCTTCTCCGGACCGCCCACGCCCTCGCCCACCTCCCCCTCCGTCCTGAGGCGCGGGACCGGGGCACGGGCACCGGGAAAGCCCGGGGGGCTTGCGAGGGTGGCCAGCGCCAGCGCTGAGCGGCCTCCTAGCCTGGCTCCCCGAGCGGGTGTCCACCTGCTGCCTGGCTGCAAAAAGATCATCAGCCCTAAACCCCGGCTGCACTCTCGGGTCACTTCGCTGGCTTCCTGATTGTGCCCAAAGCCGGGAACCAGCTTCCCCAGCACAGGCCTGGGCTGAGATGCTTGCCCGCCATCTGTTTAAGCAGTCTCCTCCTCTCCAGGCAGGGTCCGCCATTGCATGATGGCACCCACGAATCACTTAGACCTGGATGTTTTGGTTTTTTGTTTCTTTTTTGGTTATTGGTTATTACATGACCTCCATGGTAGGTGATCCACAAAGGGAGTGAAAAGAGGACGCCTGAGGCATACGCATATGGCCATTCTAGAAAAAGAGCTTGGGGTTCTCTGGGAAGCGCGGCATTGGTCCTTGCACTATGGTTTTGCTGCATCAAATAGTTCCTTCTTCTTCAAATATAAATATATAAATATATTGATCAAGTCACTCGCATGTCTTAGGAGAATGTCATACCTTTAGTAGCAAACTTGAAATCTTGGCCATTGGTTTTGATTTTTGTTTTGGTTTGATTTGGTTCGGTTTTTGTAATTTTAAAAATCCCTCCAGCCCTTGGCTGTGTCTGACCTGAGTGCTTTCTGCTGTTTCTGCAACAAAACTGTCAGGGCAGCGAAAACTCTCATTGTTTACAGTGGCGCCCCTTCTGAACACTTTGTTAATTAAAAGATTTTTTTTTTTTTTTTTGGGTATTGTAAATGTGAAACAACAATGAGGTATTTCAAAGAGGTGAACCACAGGTAAATTTCTCTAAGTGTGGGTGAGGGTTACTCAAAAAGGAACTAGACAAGGCTTTTAATGATACCGACAATCATTATAACATAACGTGACTGATTGTTACCGTGCTCTTAACCTGGCAAACACTTGTTGGCTTCCAAGGAAAACGAACATAGTTGAGATGGTTCTAGCGGCCTTCTAGCACAGGGTCTCATGAGGCAGGGATTCTAGCCCCTGGCTGTGCAAGGCATGAGGCCTGTTAGTGATTCTATTTTTTCTTCTGCAGAATGGGTCTTTCTGCATTCCAGGTCCTTTCTACCCCAATAAATAATGCGGCGATTCTCTCAGTGAGTTGTACTTTTGGTTTAAACAGCCAACTGTCTCTTAAAAAGGACTTTTGTTTAAAGTCCTTTAAAAAAAAAGTCCTTTCAAAAAAATTTTTTTTTTAATTTTTATTTTTTAATACCATATGTTTACTCTGATCCTGGAACTTTGTCATTTTGACCTTATCTGCTGATTAAAATATTCTTCATCATCAGCACCTCCTGCTCTCCTCTCCTGGTGGTCTCTCCGGAAGGGGTCTTCTCTAGATCTTCTAGCAGAGGATGGGCACTTCCCCTCTACCCCTGTTGCCAGACCAACCTTACCTATCCTGCAGGGACAGGTCGGCCTGGCCTTTTATCTGTTGTTCTCTTCTGAGTGGTTAGTTTTTCATAGATACCGTGCTTTGCTTTTGTCAGGATTTACCCTGGACTATCAAAACCCTTATCTTGTGCCAGTGAATCCTAAGAAACAGACCTGATGAGAGAACCAGGAACTCAAACAGATCATATTTATCCTGAATGTTCCGTCCAAAATGAAGAATACATTTCTGAGGAGCCTCAAGATGTCTTAGAAGGGAAGTTTCACCAACTCTGTCACGAAGGGGCATCAATTCTAATTCTGTGTCAATTTTCCTACTTTCCCAGCTAGTAATTCTCTTCCTCAGAAAGCCCACTCTCAACCGTTTCCTCTCTCAAAGGCAGTTGCTCTTCGAGTCTGCACATGGCACTTGGGGCCTGCTTGTCGTTGGCTACTGCCCTCTGTACCTTGGGTCTAACAGCTTCGGGGCATCAAGATGAAATCGTCTCTTGTTCTAAGACTTAATATAGTTTGGGGCACATGGTAAGCAATAATCACTTTTTTAGTTGATCCAAGTGTTCGACCTTTCTTAATTATTCTAGTACCACAGTTTACTTGTTCTAAGATTTGTCCTCCCCCCCCATTCTAATAACTCTTGCACTTTGTGACATATCCTAGTTTAACTGACAGCATTTCTCTTTCTTAGTCGAACATAAACTATAGTGCATCTTACCCTTGATGAAAGCTAGGTTGCAATTAAATACTCTATGATGGTTACGATTCTGATATTTGAAATCCTCCGGTAGCTCCCTGTGCCCCCACAGTGTAGTACCTCACCTTCTCGGCATAGTATACAAACCAGCTCACCCCCAGTGTTAACCCCGGAGCTCAGCCTCCATCCCCAGGTGATGCTGCCAGATCAGCTGCCCGTTTTCCTGAACTTGCTGTAGATTCCCGAATGCACTGTGCTGCCCCCTGGCACTTGGAAAGTGACACACTCATCCCCATTCTTCGCTTTGCCCTTGTCTATCACCTCCCCTCAAAATCTGTTCCTAAGTGCCTTTTCCCAGCTCCAACCTACCCTTGGCAGTCTTTTATCTCCCTGTGGTAAAACCTGTCACACTGCACCATGGACATGCCCGTTGTCCCCCTGAGAAGAGAAAAGGGACAGTGAGGGCCCCCCAGCATTTGCAGCTCTAGTGCAGAGCCCCATGCCTGCCTTGCAGGAAATGCCAGATCATGAAGACAAACGGAGATCATCCTCTGGCTAAAACCAGCTCTTCTTTGCCTACCGCAGGATCTGGATCAATACTGAGCAGCCCGTTATTATTGCTGTTTTTCTAGGGATTTTTTACCCATATATTTCCCAGGTCTTGACTCTTTTTGTAGCACTTTAATTCAGGCTTCAACCACTTCCTAATCAGACCAGGTGAAATCATTTTCCTTCCCATAGCCTCGGTGTATTTCACACCTAGTAAATCTTTTTTGAAAGATCTTATTTACCCATTTGACAGATCAAACGTAGGTAGAGAGGCAGGCAGAGAGAGGGGTGGGGGAGCAGGCACCCCGCTGAGCAGAGAGCCCGATGTGGGGCTCCATCCCAGGACCCTGAAATCATGACCTGAGCCGAAGGCAGAGGCCTAAACCACTGAGCCACCCAGGAGCCCCCATATCTCGTAATTTTTAATCAACGTGCAAAAAGTATTGTACATATTGATGAAGATCAAACAAATTCTGTGAAACCGTAGATGGACTTAAAGATACTATTATGTATCAAATATTGTAAAAATTAAGCAAGGAAATAGCAAACATAAAATAACCAAAGCATACAAACTTGGGTAGATACAATAGGTGTGATCATGTTCTACCTCATAAAGAGATGAGTTAATAGATAAATAGAAGTAACTAGACTTTTTAGACGTTAATAAAACTTTGCCTGTTATTTCTTAGCTATATAAAATATATGGTTTTCTAACAAAAACGCTTATCTTAAAAATATTTAAAAATAAATTTCAGGCTACTCATAAGGTTCTATTTACTTTTCCACTGAAGGAAAAGCTGGTTGTTGTAGTTGTAGTTGTTTGTTTGTTTTAGTCTCCTCCTAGTTTTTATTATTATAATGTGGAATGAGGAATGTTAAATTGAAAAGTGAATTATTTTATAGACAAAATTCATTACTTGATTCCTGGTACAGCAGATGGAACTCCTGAAAACATGCCCTTTTGCCTTACAGAAGTGTAACAGTTATGCTTACTTCTGAAACATGCTTGGTGGTGGCCCTAAATAGTGACACCATACTAAACATTTTGAATATTTGCAATTACTTTTTATAGTCATAGGGCTCCAAAAGGCACTGCTAGTCTCTTAGCAGGTATTTCAATAAAGCTAAAAGTTGCCTGACTGTTTAAAAATATTAACAAGGCACAAAACATGGCAGAAGTATTGTCCTCAGATATTATTTTTTTCCATATGCTCCTGATTCCAGACATGAAAGTTATTTTTTTAAATTTTTTTATAAAAGATTTTATTTATTTCTTTGACAGAGATCACAAGTAGGCAGGGTCAGGCAGAGTGAGAGGGGGGAAGCAGGCTCCCTGCTGAGCTGAGAGCCCGATGTGGGACTCGATCCAAGATTCTGGGACCATGACCTGAGCCGAAGGCAGAGGCTTTAACCCACTGAGCCACCCAGGTGCCCCCATGACAAGTTATTTTTTTTTAAAGATTTTATTTATTTATTTGACAGAGAGAGAGATTACAAGTAGGCAGAGAGGCAGGCAAAGAGAGAGAGGAGGTAGCAGGCTCCCCGTTGAGCAGAGAGCCCAATGTGGAGCCCCATCCCTTGACCCTGAGATCATGACCTAAGCTGAAGGCAGCGGCTTAACCCACAAGCCACCCAGGAACCCGACAAGTTATTTTTGATAGATATATATACAATGTATTTTCCAGTTATAAGAAAAATGTTTCTGCTCTTTTTAACCTTTTTTAAAAATCACATAATTTTTTTAAATTTAAATTTTATTTTTTAATGTTTTACCTTTCTTTTCTTTTTTTTAAAAAGATTTTATTTATTTATTTGACAGACAGAGATCACAAGTAGGCAGAGAGACAGGCAGAGAGAGAGAGAGAGAGAAGCAGGCTTCCTGCGGAGCAGAGAGCCCGATGCAGGGCTCAATTCCAGGACCCTGAGATCATGACCCGAGACGAAGGCAGCAGCCCAAACCACTGAGCCACCCAGGCACCCCAATGTTTTACTTTTCAATATACTACTTAGAATATAAACCCTATTCCATTTTGTAAGAAGGTTACCATTTAAAAAATGGTAATTTTCTCATTGTGTCTTCCCTCTCATTGCTTTATTTTGAATAAAACATTTCACAATAAACATAACTGATGCTTTCCTTTTGATGGTCCCTCTGTTGGTCATATTGTATATGAGCCATGACAATTAGTTTTACAACATTTATTCATGTTTGTTGATATGTTTTATCATAACTAATTTTCCCTCCCTTATCTAGATTCCCCAGCTTTCAGACAGGTGGACACTTCAATAAACCATACCCAAGCGATGTATCAAGTACTTCTTAGACATCTCTCAGATCCTTGAGGTCTCATTTTGCCTAGGGATTTGCAATAGGTTCTGCCAGAGGCACCACTGTGACAACTGATGTCCATGGTCTATCTCCTGCTAAGCTCAAGAGGTCACTGGTTTCAGAGTTTATCTATACAATTAATGCACTCCATCAAGTTCTTTTTTTTTTTTTTAATATTAACAAACTTATTTCAAAGTTTATATGGAGAGGCAAAGACTCACAATAGTCAACATAGTGTTGAAGGAGAACAAAGCCTGAGGACTGACTTCAAAGTTTACCATAACGATGGGGCGCCTGGTTGGCTCAGTGGGTTAAGCTTCTGCCTTTGGCTCAGGTCATGATCCCAGGGGCCTGGGGTCGAGTCCCGTATTGGGCTCTCTGCTCAGCAGGGAGCCTGCTTCTCCTCATTTCTCTCTCTGTCTGACTCTCTGCCTATTTGTGATCTCTCTCTCTGTCAAATAAATAAATAAACCTTTAAAAAAAGTATACCATAACGATAATTGGAAGCAAGATATTGTAATACCACAGAAAGACTAGATTAAAGGAACAGAATATATATTATCAATTATATTTTATATTTAATATAAAAGCAAAAGCAATACAAGCGAGCAAAATAGAATCTTTTAAACAAATGGTTCTGGAGTAATGGTGAAGCTAAATGTAAAAATATAAAATAAAAATAAAATAAATAATAAAATAAAATAAATCCAGGCAGATATCATACACTCTTCACAAAAATTAACTCAGATTAAATTATAAACCTAAACATGAAACATGTAGAAGGTAATATAGAAGAAAATTTAAATGACCTTGGTTTTGGAAATAACTTTAGCTACAAAAGCACAAGCACTGAATTTAAAAATGTCTACTCTGTGAAACAATGCCAAGAGAATGAAAAGGCAAAGCACAGACTGTGAGAAAAAATTTGCAAAATACACATCTGGCAAAGGACTGTTAATCAAAAAGACACAAAGACCCCTTAAAACTCAACAATCGTGGAAAAACCTGATTACAAATGAGCCAAAGACCTTAGCAGATACCTCACAAAAGAAAATATTACAGATGGCAAATAAGCATATAAAAAGATGCTTCACATCATATGTCATCAGGAAAATGCAAATTAAAACAAAAAAGAGACACCAGTACATACCCAGAATCCAGAACACTGACAACAGAACACGAAATGTTGGTGAGGATGTGGAGCAACAGGAATGTTCTTCCATGTCTATTGAGAATAAAGAATGGAAAACAACTTGGCAGTTTCTTACAAAACTAAACATATTCTTGCCAGATGATTCAGCAGTAGCAGTTCTTGGTATTTATCCAAAGAAGATGAAACCTATACCCACAAAGATGTCTATAGTAGTTTTATTCATTACTGACAAAAGCTTGGAAGCAACCAAGATATCCTTTCATAGGTGAAAGTTCAAATAAAGTGTAGTACATGCAAACAATGGAATCTTATTTAATGCTAGAGAAATGAATTACCAAGCCATGAAAAGATATGGATATAAATATTTAATAAATATTTGATTTTAGGCTTCTACCAGTCTATCAATAGTAGTAGTATATTTTAACAGTGAATGCTCAGCATTCAAGAATTTACCTAATAAAATATTTGGGGTTCCATATTTTAAATACTTCAACCTCTATGATTATATTCCTAATAATTTTGAATTGGGGTAAATAAACCTTAATTTTTTGTAACTTGTTTCTTATTGCAAAAGAGCTCAATGAAATTTTAGAAAATAAAAATTTACCAAAAAAAAGTTTAGTTTACTATTGCCAAATAATTTAAAACTTTACCTTATATTCAAATACATATATTTTTCTAAATTGATTTATAGGCTACTAAAACCAAAAACTTTTAGTTATACTAGATTTCATATCATGCAATCAATGCCAGAAAGCCATCTGGCAATGACTTGTCTTAAATAGAGTTAAGATGGGTGTTATTACAATGCAAGATGGAAACAAAGATAGTATAACAATTGAGTGTTACATAACTTTTCTGTTTTGAGCAAGTTACTAATCTACAAACGCTTTTATCGGTGACACACTTGGGAATTTAACAAAACTTTTAAACTAGCATGTGCGACTCATTCCTAGAAAACAACACAATCAATAACACTTTCTTTAGATGAAATCATGACTATTTCTCCATTTGAATAAAAAAGGGAGCAACCCCAATAAGTTTATTGAACATGAAAAGTTGAAATGCTATAATGCTCCTAAGGAATTAAATGGTCCAGTCATGAATTACAAAAAAAGGATATAAATTACCAAAGTGTTTGTATAATTGCAATGTACAACTGCCCATTATCGTTCAATAGTGTAGGCTTTTACAAGAACTCTATAAAAGAACTCCACTTCTAAACCGTGGAAAATATGTTCCCTTTCCCCCTATATACAACTATTAAGCCATTCATTTAGCTTTTAAAATATCCACTTAATACAGGCTTTTTACTCATTTGAACAGGCAGCAGGGCTCTATTCTTATTGCTTACATCTGAAGGATAAACGTCTAGCGTAAGAGGTAAAGCCCATAAAGGAGCCCAATAATAACAAGAAAATACAGTTTAGTGAGCCCTTACAATCTGCCAGCTACCTTTCTGAGAATACTTCAATTAATAAAACTTATAAAATACCTGACCACAAAGAGCTTGCATTCTTTTGAAATATAATAGTAAAATAAACCAATAATAGAGGGGCACCTTAGTGGCTCAGCCCATTGAGTGACTGCCTTTGGCTTGGGTCATGATCTCAGAGTGCTGGGATGTAACTTCCCAGCAGGCTTTCTAGGCAGTGGGGTGTTTTCTTCTTCCTCTGCGCCCCCTCCCAATTCTCTCTCTCTCGGTCTCCAATAGGAAAATAAACCAATAATAGAATAATCATTGATCGTTGATGGTGATAAGTGTTACAAAGAAATACAAGAAAGGTAAAAGCCATTGGAGAATGCTGGGATGAAAGTTAATTGTATTTTGTGTTGGGTGGTTATATCTCATTTGTGAGATGTTATTTGCACAAAGACCCAGGAAGTGAAGGAGGGTGTTATACAAATATTAAAGGAAAAGATTGCTCTAGGCAGAGCAAGTAAGTATATAGACTTTGTGTGAACAGCTGGTCTGTTACTTTTGAGGAAAAGCAAGGAGGCCAATCAGGAGTTCATAGTGGTGGAGAGAGGAAGAACGTATTGACGTATGACGCTCTAGTACATTGAAACGCCTTCAGTTTTTATTTAATATGAAAGGGCAAGATACCAAAAGACTTTCAACAGCAGAATAAAATCATCTGACTTGATTTTTAGGTTAAGTTGCTGTACCAAAATAAATTTGCAGGGAGAAAGGAGTGCAGTATGTGTGGAAGTGGGGTTATCAATCAAGTCAATAATTCAGGAACATATGATGGTGTTTTTAGCATACTGCGTGGTAATAGAAGTGGTGAGGTATGGTTTTTATTTTGTATCTATTTTGATGGTAAATATTCTGGTGAACAGGATGGGGTATGTGCAGGACAGACAATATCAACATTTATTTTACCTGCACAACCAGAAGGGAGGAGTCTTCATTCCCTCATATGGAGAGAATTCTGAGTTCAAATGTTCTTTCTGATTAAATGGCATAGTGATGATGTGGATTTAGTAAGACAGTGAAAGAGAGCAGTAAGCATAATGTTAAGCGGTAAGACATTATAATACATTTGAACATCAAAAAACGTTGTGTTGGATCATCTGTTTATGTGAGTAAATAAATAAATAAAGCTTCCTGGGGTTCTGATAGAGGTAAAGAAGACTACTATATGATCCAAAGGGGCACGTGCACCAAATGTTTATAGCAGCAATATCCACAATAACCAAACTATGGAAAGAACCTTGATGTCCATCAACAAATGAATTTTATATATATATATATATATATATATATATATATATATATATATATATATGATGGAATACTATGCAGTCATCAAAAGAAATGAAATCTTGCCATTTGCGATGACATGGATGGAACTAGAGGGTATTATGCTTAGCAAAACAAGTCAATCAGAGAAAGAGACTATCATATGATTTCCCTGATATGAGGAAATGGAGGTGCAATGTGGTGGGTTTGGGGTACAGGAAAAGAGTAATTGAAACAAGATGGGATCGAGTGGGAGACAAACCATAAGAGACTCTTAATCTCACAAAACAAACGGAGAGTTGCCAGGGCGGTGGGAAGGGTAGGGAGAGGGTGGTGGGGTATGAACATTGGGGAGGGTATGTGCTTGGTGAGTGCTGTGAAGTGTGTAAACCTGGCGATTCACAGACCTGTACCCCTGGGGCTAATAATACATTATATGTTAATTTAAAATGAAGAAGAAGAAGAAGACTACTATTAATCCAATGCTATGGTTTTCAGCAAAGAGTGTGTAATCAGGCATATTTTATTAAAGTATCCAAGTAAAATGATGGTCGAACATTGGAATAACAGAAAACATAAAAATCAGAGATTTTAAAAAGAGATATGGGACAGTGTACAGAATATAGTCAATGATATTATAATAGTGTTATATGGTGACAGATGGTGGCTATATTTGTAGTGATCATCGAATAATATATGGAGATATTGAAAACCTGAAACCAATGTAACACTGAATATCCACTATACTCAAATAAAAGAAGAGTAAAAATAAAACATTTAAATTTAAAAAGATAAAAAGAGGGACAAGAATTTGAAAAGTGAATTCAAAATGAGTAAAGATGACGCTAAGACATACTTTGAACACTCAGGAAAACACCATTTTGAAAATTCTTCCCATTTTGAGAAAACTCAAATGAATCAATACCATAAAAGAACCCATTTTAACTGAGAGATGTAATGAATGCTCAAGATATAATTTTAACAGGATAATTCTTCCCTCTGAAACAGCATACAGAAACCAGGGGAAACACTTGGAAGCAAAATAAACTATACTGAAAATAAGAATCAGGAAAAAGATAAATGATGAAAGATAAGAAAATTAGACCTGTGACAGAGATCTAGTGAAGAGAATTTTTAGCTTGTGGTTTAATGTTTTTGAGGATAATCTAGAGTTCATAACTGCCTTGAGACAGGCTGGGTGTAGGCAGTTTAGGCAGACCCCTAAGACAGGCCTACTTTGGGCAGGTGGTGTTGGAGGAGGCCATTGGGCTGGACAAAGACAAATCCAACCATTTGACTAAAGTGTCTGTGAAGATGTTGAAGTCAGATGCAACAGAGAAAGACCTGTCAAACCTAATCTCAGAAATGGAGATGATGAAGATGATTGGACAGCACAAGGACACCATCAACCTGCTGGGTCCTGCACACAGGACGGTCCTTCGTACACTCTCACAGAATATGCCTCCAAAGACAACATACAGGAGTACCTGCAGGCCCAGAGGCCTCCTGACCTGGAGGACTGTTACAATATCAGCCACAATGCAGCAGAGCAACTCTCCTCCAAGGACCTGGTATCCTGTGCCTACCAGGTAGCCAGAGGCATGGAGTACCTTGCCTCCAAGAAGTGCATACACCAAGACCTGGCCACCAGGGAAGTGCTGGTGACAAAGGACAACATGATGAAGATCTCAAACTTCAGCCTTGCCAGAGATGTCACCACATCAGTTACTATAAAAAGACAACCAACAGTGGACTGCCTGTGAAGTGGATGATCCCTAAGGCCATGTTTGTCCAGATCTACATCCACCAGAGTGACTTCTGGTCTTTTGGGGTGATCCTGTGCAAAATCTTCACTCTGGAAGCCTCCCATAACCTGGAGTGCCTGTGGAGGTGGTTTTCAAGCTCCTGAAGGAGTCATTTGATGGATAAGCCAATGAGTGCACCAGAGAGTTATACACAATAATGAGGGGTGGCTGGCATGTGGTACCTTCAAGCTGCTGGTAGAAGTCCTGGATCATACTGTGGCCTTGACGTCCAACCAGGAGTACCCGGACCTGTCCTTGGCCCTGGAACAATACTGTCTATGCTTTCCCAACACCCAAAGCTCCACCTGCTCCTCAGAGAAGAATTCCACCTTCTCTCATGTGCCGTTGCCCAGGGAGGCCTATCTGCCCTGACACCCAGCCCAGCTTGCCAATGGTGGACTCAAATGACTAGTATCCCTATTACTCCTGTCCAGATTCCGTCATAAGCTGTAACACTTAACCCCCACCCTCCCTGCAAGACTCACTGCCTTCTCCTTTGTCCCTTTCCTACTGGCAGGAGCCAGCTGCCTACCTGAGGCCTTCACCCTTAGAAGTTCACCTCACTTCCCCTTCCTCTTCCTCCTCCTTACAACCTGCTCATGAAAGAAAGGCACAGAGAGGCAGGTACTTGCTCGTGGCTACTTCCTTCCCTCCCATATGTTGGACCAAAACCCCTCCTGGCATCTGGTACTGCCTGGACGTCGAGGGAGTGGGAGATAAGTCATGCCAGTGAAAGCTGTCGGAGCTTTCCTGTTTTGGTTTTGTCTGCTTAGCATTACATGAAAGACTGAGTTCTGGTGGGGGTGCCTGGGTGGCTCAGTGGGTTAAGCCGCTGCCTTCGGCTCAGGTCATGATCTCGGGGTCCTGGGATCGAGTCCCGCATCGGGCTCTCTGCTCGGCAGGGAGCCTGCTTCCCTCTCTCTCTCTCTCTGACTGCCTCTCCATCTACTTGTGATTTCTCTCTGTCAAATAAATAAATAAAATCTTTAAAAAAAAAAAAAAAAGACTGAGTTCCTGTGGCAGGGACCTAGTCCTTGGGGCTGTAGCACTAGCTTTGGGAGGTCAACTGCTCTGGGCCTTGGCTAAGAGCAACCCCTGCTCCAGAGATATGGTGCCAAGGGCTTATTAATTATGATACTAATATGCTTTGCTGACCAAATGCCTGGTATCAACAGATGGGAAGGCAAAGACTGGGAGCAGTGTTGTGACCATGGGGTCCAGCCCAAAACTATGAGGAAAAAGATAGAGAAAACAGAATTATGTACTCAAAGGCACATTTTGAAGGACGGATTGAATATAGTCTGCACTGCAAATATTCTTTAATCGTATGTTCTGAATTTCCTAAATTTAAGAAGTATTTGTTCAAATATTTATCTTTAAATAAACCCTAGGAGACTTTTTCTTGGATTCTGGAAAATCAGTCCATTTGGATACAAATCTTTTTGTCACTGATGGAAATTTTAAGCCCTTAACTGTGGAATGTCTAATGTATTCTTACAGCAATTGTGATTTGCCAATACATGGGTGATGTGTGTGTGTTGTGTGTGTTTATTTTTATTTTTGATGGTTTTACTCTTCTATGAGATTTTTAAGTAGACATAATTTTAATAAATTATGATTTGTTGAAATTTATCTGAGGTTATATATAATAAAATGAAATTTGTGTGAACTGAAGAAGTGCGTCTCCATTTGTTTTTTTTTAAGAGTAGACTGGTCTTTAAAAATTGTCCAAAGAAGTACATTATATTCATTATTAAATTTGATAAAATACAATAAAGTATTTATGGTCATATGGAACCATATCAAATTCTACTATTAATTCATATCAATAATTATCATAAGAGGAAAAAGGGATATTTTTCAAAATAAAAATTAGTGTATTTTTCAAAATATGATATAGTGTTATTCACTGAACAGAGGGAAGAAATGTCAAAGTTTAACACAGTTTACAGAATGTTTTAACATAAATTGAAATTTAACACTGACCAAATTTCACAGTTTTAAGTAAAATGATAGTACTTTAAATCCTTGAAAAGTGGTAAGTGACCCAAAATATTGCTGAGAAAAACAAATTTAACACTACACTAGTCTGAAATGGTTAAGTTATGGTACAACTTGCCATTGTGTATCATCAAATGGTATATTTTTTTCTTTTGGTCTTGTCATTATATTTTATTTTAGCCATTCTGATAAGTGTGTAGTGATATCTCAGTGTCATTTAAATTGCATTTCCTTGATGTCTAATTATGTCAAATTATATTATTTTGATGTTTAATGTTCTGAGCTTTCTCAGATCAAGACCATGAAGCCACTTAGGAAAAATACGTTATAGATGCACTCATAGACCAACTCTTATTTAGAAATAAGAACAAACATTACTACCCATTCCAACAAAAAATCGATTTGTTATGCAGTAGGGATTTTATAAATTACCTGACACAACTTATATAGTAAGATGAAATGGGACAGGCGGCTTCTTGCAGCTATATACAACATCATTTAAATTTCAATTTTCAGTATAATTTTTCCAAGGTATACACAGAATATATATTTAATGTAAATTGTGAACATTTTAAACTCTGTATATGGAAATTAATCAATTTTAAGTTTATAACAATCAAAATTAACGGAAGTTTATTTTAAATTAGTTAGCTTTCTCTGCATTGCAAGACAGAATAATCAAGAATAGGTAAGAAAAAAATAATCTCTGTAAAATTACCAGGGGTGCATTATGAAGTGTTCGCTAACCGATCAAACTCACAATTTGGATTGAATGGCAAGTGACTTTTAAACTCTGGAACTCATTGTCAATTTTTTTTTCTTCATTGTGTCTTAAATGTGGAACAACAATGAGGTATTTCAAAGAAGTGAACCACACATAAATTTCTCTAAGGGTGGGGTGAGGGTTACTCAAAAAGGAACTAGACAAGGCTTTTAAAGATATCGACAATCATTATAACATAACATGACTGATTGTTACCGTGCTCTTAACCTGGCAAACACTTGTTGGCTTCCAAGAAAGACGAACATAGTTGAGATGGTTCTAGCGGCCTTCTAGCACAGGGTCTCATGAGGCAGGGATTCTAGCCACTGGCTGTGCAAGCCATGAGGCCTGTTAGTGATTCTATTTTTTCTTCTGCAGAATGGGTCTTTCTGCATTCCAGGTCCTTTCTACCCCAATAAATAATGCGGCGATTCTCTCAGTGAGTTGTACTTTTGGTTTAAACAGCCAACTGTCTCTTAAAAAGGACTTTTGTTTAAAGTCCTTTAAAAAAAAATTCCTTTCAAAAAAAATTTTTTTTTTTAATTTTTATTTTTTAATCCCATATGTTTACTCTGATCCTGGAACTTTGTCATTTTGACCTTATCTGCTGATTAAAATATTCTTCATCATCAGCACCTACTACTCTCCTCTCCTGGTGGTCTCTCCGGAAGGGGTCTTCTCTAGCTCTTCTAGCAGAGGATGGGCACTTCCCCTCTACCCCTGTTACCGGACCAACCTTACCTATCCTGAGGGGCAGGTCGGCCTGGCCTTTTATCTGCTGTTCTATTCTGAGTAGTTAGTTTTTAATAGATATCGTGCTTTGCTTTTGTCAGGATTTACCCTGCACTATCAAAACCCTTTTCTTGTGCCAGTGAAGCCTAAGAAACAGTCCTGATGAGAGAACCAGGATCTCGAACAGATCATATTTATCCTGAATGTTCTGTCCAAAATGAAAAATACATTTCTGAGAAGCATCAAGTTCTCTGAGATGGGAAGTTTCACCAACTCTGTCATGTAGGGGCATCAATTCTGATTCTGTGTCAATTTTCCTACTTTCCCAGCTAGTAATTCTCTACCTCAGAAAGCCCACTCTCAACCGTTTCTTCTCTCAAAGGCAGTTATTCTTAGAGTCTGCACATGGCACTTGGGGCCTGCTGGTCGTTGGCTACTGCCCTCTGTACCTTGGGTCTAACAGCTGCGTGGCATCAAGATGAGAACGTCTCTTGTTCTAAGACTTAATATAGTTTGGGGCACATGGTAAGCAATAATCACTTATTTTGTTGATCCAAGCGTTCGACCTTTCTTAATTATTCTAGTACCACAGTTTACTTGTTCTAAGATTTGTCCCCCCCATTTAAATATCTCTTAAGGTGGCACGCACCTAGCACTTGAGGACATATCCTAGTTTAACTGACAGCATTTCTCTTTCTTAGTCGAACATAAACTATAGTGCATCTTACCCTTGATGAAAGCTAGGATGCAATTAAATACTCTATTATGGTTATGATTCTGATATTTGAAATCCTCCGGTAGCTCCCTGTGCCCCCACAGTGTAGTGCCTCACCTCCTTGGAATAGTGTACAAACCATCTCATCCCCAGTGTTAACCCCGGGGCTCAGCCTCCATCCCCAGGTGATGCTGCCCGATCAGCTGTCCGTTGTCAATGAACTTGCTGTAGTTTCCCGAATGCACTGTGCTGCCTCCTGGCACTTTGAAACTTGACACACTCATCCTCATTTTTCGCTTTGCCCATGTCTATCCCCTCCCCTGAAAATCTGCTCCTAAGTGGCTTTTCCCAGCTCCAACCTACCCTTGGCAGTCTTTTATCTCCCTGTGGTAAAACCTGTCACACTGCACCATGGACATGCCCGTTTGCCCCCCTGAGAAGACAAAAGGGACAGTGACGGCTCCCCAGCATTTGCAGCTCTAGAGCAGAGCCCCATGCCTGGCTTGCAGGAAATGCCAGATCATGAAGACAAACGGAGATCATCCTCTGGCTAAAACCAGCTCTTCTTTGCCTACCGCAGGATCTGGATCAATAAAGAGCAGCCTGTTATTATTGCTGTTTTTCTAGGGATTTTTTCCCCATATATTTCCCTGGTCTTTACTCTTTTAGTAGCACTTTAATTCAGGCTTCAAGCACTTCCTAGTCTGATCAGGTGAAATCATTTTCCTTCCCATACCCTCGATGTATTTCACACCTAGTACTTCCTTTTTTAAAGATCTTATTTACCCATTTGACAGATCACAAGTAGGTAGAGAGGCAGGCAGAGTGAGGGCGGGGGGAAGCAGGCTCCCCGCTGAGCAGAGAGCCCGATGTGGGGCTCCATCCCAGGACCCTGAAATCATGACCTGAGCCGAAGGCAGAGGACTAAACCACTGTGCAACCCTGGAGCCCCATAACTCGTAATTTTTAATCAATGTGGATTTGCTGCATCAAATAGTTCCTTCTTCTTCAAATATAAATATATAAATATATTGATCAAGTCACGTGCATGTCCTAGGAGAATGTCATACCTTTAGTAGCAAACTTGAAATCTTGGCCATTGGTTTTGATTTTTGTTTTGGTTTGATTTGGTTTTGTTTTTGTAATTTTAAAAATCCCTCCATCCCTTGGCTCTGTCTGACCTGAGTGCTTTCAGCTGTTTCTGCAACAAAATTGTCCTGGCAGCGAAAACTCTCATTGTTTTCAGTGGCGCCCCCTTCTGAACACTTTGTTAATAAAAAGATTTTTTTTTTTTTTGGCTATTGTAAATGTGGACAACAATTAAGAATTTCAAAGTGGTGAACCTCAGATAATTTTCTCTAAGTGTGGGGTGAGGGTTACTCAAAAAGGAACTTGACAAGTCTTTAAAAATATTGATAATCATTATAACATACCGTGACTTATTGTTACTGTGCTCTTAACTGGGCAAACACTTGTTGGCTTCTGAGAAAGACTAACATAATTCTATATGGTTCTGGCGGCATTCTAGCACAGGGTCTCAAGAGGCAGGGATAGTAGCTACTGGCTGTATACATTACTGAAGTTCTTTGTTCCCTTTAAACATTATTTCTCTCTTGATATGCATTCTTGTTTTGTATTATATTGCATTATAAAGTTTTTTTTTAACAGACTGCATTTTTTAGAGTAGTTTGGGGATCAAAGTAAAATTCCCTTTCCCCACATACACACAGCCTTCCCCATTATCAACATCCTGTACCACGGTGATAATTTTTCACGCTCACTGACCCTACACTGACACATCATTATCACCCCAAAGTCCACAGTTTACATTAGAGTTCACTCTTGGTGGGGCACCAGGGTGGCTCAGTGGGTTAAGGCTTCTGCCTTCGGCTCAGGTCATAATCTCAAGGTCCTGGGATCGAGCCCCAGACCAGACTCTCTGCTTGGCAGGGAGCCTGCTTTCCCCCAACCCCTGCTTTCCCCGCCTGCCTCTCTGCCTGCTTTAATGCCTGTCAAATAAATAAATAAAATCTTAAAAAAAACCTTTTCTCATAGAGTTCACTTTTGGTATAGTATCTTATGCATTTTGACAACTGTGTAGTGATATATATCTAAAATATCATGCATATCATACAGAACATTTTCACTGGCCTAAAAATCCTCTGTGCTCTACCTGTTCATCCTCCTCCTCTCCTAACTGCTACAAACCGCTGACCTTTATACCATTTGCATAGTTCTGCCTTTCCTAGAAGGTCATATAGTTGGAACCTTGCAACATGAAGCTTTTTCAAATTGACTTCTTTCACTTATTATGACGGATTTTAAGTTTGTTCCTTGCCTTTTCATTGCTTGATAGCCATTTCTCTTTATCGCTGAATCATATCCCATTGTTTCAATGGACCACAGTTTATCTATCCATTCTCCTCCTGAAGGACATCTTGGTTACTTCCAACTCTTGGCACTTATGGGTAAAGCTGTTATAAACACAGGTTTATATGCAGGATTCTGTGTACACAAAGTTGTCGCACTTTTGGGTGAGTACCAAGGAGCACGATTGCTGGATCATATGGTAAGAATATGTTTAGTTTTGTAAGAAACTGCCCAGCTGTCTTCCAAAGTGGTAGCACCATTTTGGTGTTCTCACCAGAATGAATGAGAGTTTCTCTTGTTCCTCATCGTCAAAAGCATTTTATGTTGTCAGTATTTTGGATTTTAGCCATTCTAATAAATGTGTAGTGATATATGATTGTCTTATTTATTTATTTATTTTTTAAAAAGATTTTATTTATTTATTTGACAGAGAGAGATCACAAGAAGACGGAGAAGCAGTCAGAGAGAGAGAGAAAGGGAAGTAGGCTCCTCCTGAGCAGAGAGCCCAACGTGGAACTCGATCCCAGGACCCTGAGATCATGACCTGATCCAAAGGCAGCGGCTTAACCCACTGAGCCATCCAGGCGCCCCTCATGTTTTTTAATTTACAATTCCTTAATTAGACATGCTGTGGATCATCACAGCATCTGTTCATATCATTATTGCCATCTCAATATCTTCTTAAGTGACGTGTCTGTTCCAGTCCTTGCGAATTTTTCAATCTGGTCATTCATTTTCTTGTGTTTGAGTTAATAAATGAATAAATTATAATAATAAATAATAAATAAATAAATAAATAATGAATGAATGAATTTATTATATATATTATATATGTTATATATAATATATATTATATATATTATTATATATTAAATAATTTATTAAAAATAAATTTACTAATGAGGCCAAGAATTCAGAATCACAAATACTTCAGAACTAATAATAACTGCCATCACTTGTTGTTATTGTATAAGATAAATCCTACGATCAAGTTTCAATTTTAAATTCTTACATTTTTAATTCTTAAAACCTTATGAAGAAGCATCATTTGGAGGGAGCAGTTTTCATAATTTATCATCCATCAGCCTTTTTTTTAAGATTTTATTTATTTATTGGACACAGAGAGAGAGAAAGAGAGAGAGAGATTACAAGTAAGCAGAGAGGCAGGCAAGCAGGGAGGGAAGCAGGCTTCCTTTTGAGCAGAGCCGGATGTGGGGCTGGATCCCAGGACCCAGAGACCATGGCTTGAGATGAAGGCAGAGGCTTAACCCACAACCCACGTGATGAGAGAGCCCCTCAGGTGCCCCTCATCCATCAGCCTTAATTGTTTGGAGGAAAATGTGTGGATGAATAATGCCTTAGGGAGCTAATCTCTCTAAAGGATTTTCAATCTTTACCCCTTCAAGGTTTTTGCACAGTTCTGATAGCCTCTAAACATCCAGCTGATTTCTACAGTGACAAGCCTGTTAAAAACTGTCCTCAAACCGGGAATAGAGCTTGAAACATAGCAGTCAAGAACAACTTTGAGTCTTTTAAGGAATTTATCATCATTTCTTTGTTATGATTCCAGGTTCCTGGGATTGAGTCCCACAGTGGGCTCTCTGCTAAGCAGGGAGCCTGCTTCCATTCCTCTCTCTCTGCCTGAAACTCTGCCTTCCTGTGATCTCTGTCAAGTAAATAAATAAAATTTTAAAAAACCATATTTTATACCAGTTATTCATGTTTATTAACTAATATATCACAATACAAATAATACAAGCAGTTGCTCTTTATTAATACCTTCAACCAAGATCAAAAAAATATGTCATATTTTCTCCAAAAATTTTATATCATCTGATAGGTCAGATATATATAAAATTACATTAAAAGTCTTAAAAATATCAGCAATATTTTCATTTACATGCAAATTTTAAAGAAAATCTACTTTTCGAACACGACTTTTTATGCTATATTTTTTTAAATTTGTCAATATCTGATAAATTGTTTAGCGAGACTATAAAAGTTAGATCGAAAAAATGATTAATAGATGTAGGTTCAAAATATTATGTTCCATTAAAAATGATTTAGACTTTGATGAACATCTGTTTGGTAATATGTTGTATCCAGATACAGTAAATTAATGACATATATAAAATTATAGGGAAATGACACCTTCCGTTCCATTATGAGTAGAGCTTTTAAAATGCTATTTGTCACATCTTGTCATCTTCTTATTATGTAGCATTTAAAAAATGTATACTCTTCACTTTGAAGTCTTTTAGACATCTAAAATATGACATTCTATTGATTGTGTATCCATATTCCTTTATTGCCAGTTTGAACAAATCCACATGCTTTGATTCAAAGGTAATAAATTCCTCTTATTTGAAAAAATGATGTTTATTTTTGTTCTCTCACCCTTAGCAGGTGGTTTCATTTTAGCACACTTCAGAGTTATAATTTCATGCCTATTAAAAACATTTATTATGATCTACATAGATGAATGAAACTTTTTTTTTATTAAATTCTTTGCCAAAAAATCTGTTATTTTTAAAAATGTTTTTCCTTTAAAGGGTTATTTTAGAGCATTCAGAGAGGATCTACGAGTGTGGTATTATGCAATTTTTAAGTAGGTATGAAATGGTTATTTATATGATTGTTTTTTTAAGGCATATGTATATTGTCCATTATATGCTATAAAATATTTTGAAAGTAAATTTAAAATATGTTTTACATAGTTTATTTTTTGGAAAAAATATTGAAATGACATGAAATTCAGTATAGTCTCAACATTAATTTTTTCTGAAATTTACCCATAGTCTACTGAACCTATTATATGGCAGATATTACTTCAGACTACACTGGTAAATGAAATACTTGGCTTTGTAGAACTTTTCTTTTAAAGGGTGAGACAATTAAAAGCTATAAACCTTAATAAAAGTTGCATAGTTTATTCAAAAATGATGAGTACAATGGGGAAAAATAAAAATTAGATCAGGGTGAGAAAAATCAAGGTTGCTAGGCAGGGGATGGGGAGGTAAGAATTTTAATAGGAAGATCAGGGTAGTTACAATGAAGCTGACAACTGAACAAACGTATGGAAAGGTGATGAATTTGCCCAGAACTATCAGCAATAAGGTCACTCCAGGCAAAGGAATTGGCTATCTTGAAGGCCATAAGGTTGGATCGTGCCTGGCATATCTGAGGAATAGCAAGGAGGCCACTGTGAGGGACTGAAGAGTAGCAGGGAAAGAGGTCACAGAGGTCACATGAGTGGCTAGATCATGTAAAAGCTTAGAAGTCATTGTAAAACTCTGGCTTTTATATTTGGAAATTTACTGTGTGATAGAATTTCTGCTAATAACTAAGAGTTCAAATGTCCATAAAATTTCAAGGATTCTTTTTCCTGTAAGACAGAATAAAGAAAAAGAGTTCGTATTTCGCATGGTGTAACAAATGCTCGGAGATCCAAGTGTAGGAAGCTATGGGAGCACAGAAGAAGGCACTAAAATCACACCAATATATTTGATGACTGTGACTATATATAAAATTGTATTTTCTAGATTTTTTTATAGTCATGGAATCACACAGTATATACTATTCATTGCCTGGCTTTTCTTTTCTCAGCATCATTACTTTGAGAATCTCCAATTGTAAATAGTTCATTTTGATGTTGAATAGTAATCTCTTAAAAGAATAGATCATAATTTGTCTTTGCTCTATTGATGGACATTGATGAACATTTCCACTGTTTTCAATTCTTAAAGCTGCTACGAAATTCATATACAAGTCCTTGTATGAACATAGGGTTTGTTTCTCTTGGTTAAATGCCTAGAAGTAAAATGGTTATTTGTGTAACTGTAACATATTTTGCATTTAAAAAATTTTCAAACTATTTTCCAAAGTGATGGTATCATGATATATGCCAACAACAGTTTAGATTTTTTGTTGCTTCTCAATCTAGCTCAGACGAAGTACAATTAGCCTTTATAATTTTAGCCATTTTAATAGATATGTATGCATGTCTCATTATGATTTTAATTTGTATTTCTTTAATGTCTAAATGCTGAGAAATTTGTCATGTGCTTATAAGCCATCCATATCCTTTTGGTGACATGTCTCCTTCACTTCCTGGGTCTTTGTGCAAATAACATCTCATAAATGAGATATAACCACCCAACACAAAATAAAATTAACTTTAATCCCAGCATTCTCCAATGGCTTTTACCTTTCTTGTATTTCTTTGTAACACTTATCACCATCAACCATCAATGATTATTCTATTACTGGTTTATTTCCTTATTGGAGACAGAGAGAGAGAGAATTGGGAGAGGCCGCAGAGGAAGAAGAAAACACCCCACTGCCTAGAAAGCTTGCTGGGGAGTTACATCCCAGGACCCTGAGATCATGAACCAAGCCAAAGGCAGTCACTCGATGGACTGAGCCACCGAGGTGCCCCTCTATTATTGGTTTATTTCACTATTATATTTCAAAAGAATGCAAGCTCTTTGTGGTCAGGTATTTTATATGTTTTATTAATTGAAGTATTCTCAGAAAGGTAGCTGGCAGATTGTAAGGGATCATTAACTGTACTTTGTTGTTATTATTTGGCTACTTTACGGGCTTTACCTCTTACGCTAGAAGTCTATCCTTCAGATGTAAGCAATAAGAATAGAGCCCTGCTGCCTGTTCAAATGAGTAAAAAGCCTGTATTAAGTGGATATTTTAAAAGCTAAATGAATGGCTTAATAGTTGTATATAGGGGGAAAGGGAACATATTTTCCACGGTTTAGAAGTGGAGTTCTTTTATAGAGTTCTTGTACAAGCCTACACTATTGAACAATAACGGGCAGTTGTACATTACATTAAACAAAATCTTTAGTAATTTATATCCTTTTTTTGTAATTCATGACTGGATCATTTAATTCCTTAGGAGCATTATAGCATTTCAACTTTTCATGTTCAATAAACTTATTGGGGTTGCTACCTTTTTATTCAAATGGAGAAATAGTCATGATTTTATCTAAAGAAAGTGTTATTGATTGTGTTGTTTTCTAGGAATGAGTCGCACATGCTAGTTTAAAAGTTTTGTTAAATTCCCAAGTGTGTCACCGATAAAAGCCTTTTGTAGATTAGTAACTTGATCAAAACAGAAAAGTTAAGTAACACTCAATTGTTATACTATCTTTGTTTCCATCTTTCATTGTAATAACACTCATCTTAACTCTACTTAAGACAAGTCATCGCCAGATGGCTTTCTGGCATTGAGTGCATGATATGAAATCTAGTATAACTAAAAGTTTTTGGTTTTAGTAGCCTATAAATCAATTTAGAAAAATATATGTATTTGAATATATGGTAAAGTTTTAAAACATTTGGCAATAGTAAACTAAACTTTTTTTTGGTAAATTTTTATTTTCTAAAATTTCATTGAGCTCTTTTGCAATAAGAAACAAGTTACAAAAAATTAAGGTTTATTTACCCCAATTCAAAATTATTAGGAATATAATCATAGAGGTTGAAGTATTTAAAATATTGAACCCAAAATATTTTATTAGGTAAATTCGTGAATGCTGAGCATTCACTGTTAAAATATACTAATACTATTGATAGACTGGTAGAAGCCTAAAATCAAATATTTATTAAATATTTATATCCATATCTTTCATGGCGTGGTAATTCATTTCTCTAGCATTAAATAAGATTCCATTGTTTGCATGTACTACACTTTATTTGACCTTTAACCTATGGAAGGATATCTTGGTTGCTTCCAAGCTTTTGTCAGTAATGAATAAAACTACTATAGACATCTTTGTGGGTATAGATTTCATCTTCTTTGGATAAATACCAAGAACTGCTACTGCTGAATCATCTGGCAAGAATATGTTTAGTTTTGTAAGAAACTGCCAAGTTGCTTTCTATTCTTTATTCTCAATAGACATGGAAGAACATTCCTGTTGCACCACATCCTCACCAACATTTTGTGTTCTGTTGTCAGTGTTCTGGATTCTGGGTATGTACTGGTGTCTCTTTTTTGTTTTAATTTGCATTTTCCTGATGACATATGATGTGAAGCATCTTTTTATATGCTTATTTGCAATCTGTAACATTTTAGTTTGTGAGGTATCTGCTAAGGTCTTTGGCTCATTTTTAATTAGGTTCTTCCCCCATTGTTGAGTTTTAAGGGGTCTTTGTGTCTTTTGATTAACAGTCCTTTGCCAGATGTGTATTTTGCAAATTTTTTCTCATAGTCTGTGCTTTGCCTTTTCGTTCTCTTGGCATTGTTTCACAGAGTAGACATTTTTAAATTCAGTGCTTGTGCTTTTGTAGCTAAAGTTATTTCCAAAACCAAGGTCATTTAAATTTTCTTCTATATTACCTTCTAGATGTTTCATGTTTAGGTTTATAATCCAATCTGATTTAATTTTTGTGAAGAGTGTATGATATCTGCCTGGATTTTTTTTTATTTTTTTATTTTATTTTATTTTTATTTTATATATTTACATTTAGCTTCACCATTACTCCAGAACCATTTGTTTAAAAGATTGTATTTTGCTCTCTTGTATTGCTTTTGCTTTTATGTTAAATATAAAATATAATTGATAATATATATTCAGTTCCCTTAATCTAGTCTTTCTGTGGTATTACAATATCTTGCATACAATTATCATTATGGTAAACTTTTTAAAAAAGATTTTATTTATTTGACAGAGAGAGATCAAAAATTGGCAGAGAGACAGACAGAGAGAGAGATGAGGAGAAGCAGGCTCCCTGCTGAGCAGAGAGCCCAATATGGGACTCGTTCCCAGGCCCCTGGGATCATGACCTGACCCAAAGGTATAGGCTTAACCCACTGAGCCACACAGGTGCCCCGTCGTTATGGTAAACTTTGAAGTCAGTCCTCAGGCTTTGTTCTCCTTCAACACTATGTTGACTATTGTGAGTCTTTGCATCTCCATATAAACTTTAAAATAAGTTTGTTAATATTAAGCAAAATGAGACCTCAAGGATCTGAGAGAATGTCTAAGAAGTACTTGATACATCCCTTGGGTATGGTTTATTGAAGTGTCCACCTGTCTGAAAGCTAGGGAATCTAGATAAGGGAGGGAAAATTAGTTATGATAAAACATATCAACAAACATGAATAAATGTTGTAAAACTAATTGTCATGGCTCATATACAATATGACCAACAGAGGGACTATCAAAAGGAAAGCATCAGTTATGTTTATTGTGAAATTTTTTAATCAAAATAAAGCAATGAGAGGGGAAGACACAATGAGAAAATTACCATTTTTTAATCGGTAAACTTTGTACCAAATAGAATAGGTTTTATATTCTAAGTAGTATATTGAAAAGTAAAACATTGGGGTGCCTGGGTGGCTCAGTGGTTTGGGCTGCTGCCTTCGGCTCGGGTCATGATCTCAGGGTCCTGGGATCGAGCCCTGAATCGGGCTCCCTGCTCCGCAGGAAGCCTGCTTCCCTCTCTCTCTCTCTCTCTCTCTCTCTGCCTGCCTTTCTGCCTACTTGTGATCTCTGTCTGTCAAATAAATAAATAAAATATTTTTTTAAAAAAGTAAAGAAAAGTAAAACATTAAAAAATAAAATTTTATTTTAATAAAATTATGTAATTTTTTAAAAAGGTTAAAAATAGCAGAACCATTTTTCTTATAACTGGAAAATACATTGCATATATATATATCTGTCAAAAATACTTGTTGGGCGCCTGGGTGGCTCAGTGGGTTAAAGCCTCTGCCTTCGGCTCAGGTCATGATCCCAGAATCCTTGGATCAAGTCCCACATCGGGCTCTCACCTCAACAGGCAGCCTGCTTCCCCCCTCTCACTCTGCCTGACCCTGCCTACTTGTGATCTCTGTCAAAGAAATAAATAAAATCTTTTATAAAAAAATTTAAAAAAATAACTTTCATGTCTGGAATCAGGAGCATATGGAAAAAAATAATATCTGAGGAAAATACTTCTGCCATGTTTTGTGCCTTATTAATATTTTTAAACAGTGAGGCAACTTTTAGCTTTATTGAAATACCTGCTAAGATACCAGTAGTGCCTTTTGGAGCCCTATGACTATAAAAATTACTTGCAAATATTCAAAATGTTTACTATGGTGTCACTATTTAGGGCCACCACCAAGTATGTTTCAGAAGTAAGCATAACTGTTACTCTTCCATAAGGCAAAAGGGCATGTTTTCAGGAGATCCATCTGCTGTACCAGGAGGTGAATCAAGTAATGATTTTTGTCTATAAAATAATTCACTTTTCAATCTAACATTCCTCATTCCACATTATAATAATAAAAACTAGGAGGAGACTAAAACAAACAAACAACTACAACTATAACAACCAGCTTTTCCTTCAGTGGGAAAGTAAATAGAACCTTATGATTAGCCTGAAATTTATTTTTAAATATTTTTAAGATAAGCGTTTTTGTTAGAAAACCATATATTTTATATAGCTAAGATAATAACAGGCACAGTTTTATTAACTTCTAAAAATTCTACTTATTTTTATTTATTTATTAACTCATCTCTTTATGAAGTAGAAAATGATCACACCTATTGTATCTACCCAAGTTTGTATGCTTTGGTTACTTTATGTTTGCTATTTCCTTACTTAGTTTTTACAATATTTGATACATAATAGTATCTTTAAGTCCATCTACGGTTTCACAGAATTTGTTTGAACTTCATAAAAATGTACCATAATTTTTGCACTGTCCTTGTTTTACTTCTCTATTAACTTTCCAAGATTTATTGACATTAGAGTGTGTAGCTATCATTTATTTTTATTCCTCCATAATGCTATGTTTACTAATTTGTATTTATCTGTACTTTTAAAAATATCTTAATTATATACCATTTCTCATCTCGCGTAACACTCACCTTACTTCTACACTTATCAGATATTATGTGACTGAAAACCACAACTCAGCAACAAGATAGCTCCATTTTTCAAAATTAAATGGCTTACCAGAATTTTTTAATTCTATCCTTTATTTGTATTAGATGACCCTTTATTCTGGTATTTGGCATTGTTCATATGGAGGAAAGCTTATAAGTTGATATTCCATCAATAGAAGGATTTATTATGATTGATTAATTATTTTCATTTAGAATGCATAGAATATGGTTAATTTAATATTTCTTTCTTACTCTCTGCCTGGAACATAGCCACTAAAAAATTAAGTTAATTACCTAGACTTTAAACTGCATATTAATAGGATAACATACAGAACTCTTCTCAGATTGGAACACCTGGGTGGCTCAGTCAGTTAAACGCCTGAGCCTTTAGCTCAGGTCAAGATCTTAGGGTCCTGGGACTCAGTTCTGCAACAGATTCCCTGCTTAGCCAGGAGTTTGCTTCTCCCTCACCCTGCTGCTCCCCCTGCTTGTGGTCTCTATCACTCCCTCTCTTACAAAAAAATAAAATTAAAAAAATAAATTCTTCTCAGATAGCTAATATAGAATATTGTCTTTGTATTTATCAAAGGGAAAGTGCCATAAAATAATTAAATTCAGACGACTTCAAGTTCATTTTTTAACCAGTAAGAAAGTACTGGAAACAAGCCAAAAATGTCTTTAATGAATTAAAGAAGTAGATTGATTTTCAATATCTTAATGTTTCTAAAATTAATTGCAAGGTTTTTATACTAGATATCAGTGTAAATATTCATTATACAAGGATATTCTAAAAATAACCCTGAGAAAACTACTTAACATATATGATGACCAAAACGAGTTTGACAAAAGTCAGTTTGGGTAAAACTTACAACACCTACCACCTGAAACTCTTGTTCTATAATTTAATTATTTTAATTTACAAAAATACAAAAATAATATATCAGAGTAAGTATAATGATAGCTTTGAAGGTATGCTCTGGTTGTGCACTGTTTACTATTTAAAGGGGAATCAAATATGTGATGCTTATGGTGTGACTGTATTAAAATTCAACAAGTTCAGAAGCATACGAGGAATAGAATAAAGACAAAAGATGACCCTTACTTATCCTAAAGATAGACAATGGTATATATGTGCTAGTTGGGGAGAGAATCCAGTCCGTAGATGGAGGATGTGGTAGTGGAAAAAAAAAGACACAACGTTTTGGTTGAACGTTTAGCACTATATTTTACAAAGTGAAATTGTGTGTTAATAGCCTTGAATAAAATCCAAAAACTATTTTCAATTCATTGAAGATTATTTAGGAAAAACTTGAAAAATACAACTTGATAAGGATTCCAATAAAAGATTCATAAGCAATACAAGTTTCAGAATTTTTAGTATATTTAACCTAAAAAGCCATTTGATTTAAATTAAAGAGAATTCTATTTACCTGCCACTTAAATAAGAGGAAATAATTTGGTTTTGTAATAAGTCAATAAAATAAATTAACATATCTTGAGAAAACAGATATGCACACTAAGTTAAAAATAATAGTGCTTAAGCTGTTCAGCAAACATTTGTAAAATTTCTTGCCATCAGCTAGCTCTGGAGTTCTGCTAGGTGAGTAAGGCCATGTATGTTACTGCTCAGAGTACTGACGCAAAGCAATTGTCCCCTTCGCATCCATTTTTTGCCGTTGATATATAATGCTATGTTGTTTAGAGATACATAGATGGCCCTACATGAAGGCCTTTTTTTGTGTGTATATGGGTGACTGTGATTTAACTTTCAAATCAGATGGCTCCTGATTTACAATGATTCAACTTATGAAATATTTGGCAATGATGTGAAAGTGAAAGTGATTCAGTAGAATTTGAACTTTGAACTTTGAATTTGGGTCTTTATAAAAAGGGCCAGTGTCATGTGGTATGGTGCCATCTTGTGATGCTGGGCAGGGGCATTGAACCACAGCTCCCAGTCAGCTAGAAGATTACAGGGGTGAACACCTGATATTCTTACAACCATTCTATATATAACGATTCTTCTTTTTTTTAGTGTAATATTTAATAAATTGCATGTGATATTTGATACTTTGTTATAAAATAGGCTTTGCTTAAGATGATTTTGCCCAAATGCAGGCAAATGTAAGTGTTCTGAGTATGTTTAAATAAGCTTAAGGTAAGCTATGATATTTGATAGTTTAGGGGTATTAAATGCATTTTCAATTTCTTATGGGTGTCTCTGTACATAGCCCCCTTGTAAGCTGAGGAACATCTCTATATGTATATGTAGCCTTGGTATGGCTTACATATTATTGGCATGAAACATCTAGAACAGTACGTGTGCCATATAATTGTCTACAACATCAAACAAGTTTCTTGAAAACTTGTGCCAAAGGGGTTATGTCTTTAAGGATTCTTATTTCAGAAGGGTTCTCTCTCTCAAACGTAAGATTTTTCAGAAGGTAAGTGAAAATCTGACCAAACTAAACATTTTTCCATTTTCCCTAGTGAGCAAAGATAGCTAAAATCTATCTGCCATTTTCAACACTGTACTCAACGACTGTAATTCTAATTTAAGAACAGATTATTTATACAAAACCACATGTTGGCCTAATCTTACACAATATTCATAAATCTCACTCAGAGCCTTGGACACTTTTATTTGTTGAGTCTATATGGTACTACGGACATTCATCTTTTTTGACCTCATAGCTTCATGTATGTCTATACTTTTGAAAATACATGCATCATAGTTCCATTGTAAAATGTATGGGTTATAAAATGTGCTATGCTATCAAAATGGTAATAAGAACATACAAATGACCTGATGTAATGAACTGGACCAGATTGCCAGATATCACATTTCATACCAGAAAGATTCAGTGGTAAGTTTTAAAATGGCCAGCTACACTTCGACTGCATTATAACTCATTTAACTTCTTTCTTTGTGTACAGTATTATACATTAGTCAGTACTATAGTAAATAAGTACTTTGGACAGACGTAAATATGCTGTAATAAAAAATTTTTTTCTTCTTTCTTTTAGTCCTTTTTACTTGTAAGACGAGCCCCAAATACCATGCCTCCCCCAAAATAATTTGCAATCCAAATTTATCTCTAAAAGAATTTATTGCACAGAAAAAAAATATATATATATACACTTACAGTAGACATGTTCAAGAATAGTTACACAACAGCAGGGCCCTAAATGTAAGCAGTATAGTTGTTTGTTTTGTTTTCTTTTTTCTTTAAAAAGAAAGAGGTTATGTGAAATATTGGAATTTTATTTCGAGGCCTAGTATTTCAAGACAGTTAACTACACTTACGGTGTCAACAGCCTCTTGTTGGCAGTATGATTTTATTGGCTCCATGGAATAACAGCAAGAATTTACTATTGCTTCTTTCTTTATGACACACACAGAAAAAAAGAAATTGACACATTTGCTCAAGACCAACCAGAATCATTTTAACCTATCAAAATGGATGGGAGGCCTTCACTGCCAAAGTCACTGCTGGGTTTTCACAATTCCTTGCAGACAATCTGCTACTCCCATTATGATAAAGGAGAGAAGAGTCATAATCAGGGAAGAAAGCTAGATTAATACTTGGAATTATCATTGAATTATTTAGCCTGCTGTAGGATTATTATTATTACTGTCATTTGATAATTTTCTCTCATTTTATTAAACACAACTGTGAGTAATTACCCTACCTAATATTTCTCTGTATTGGCTGACTAGCTAGCAAACATTCATGAAAATATCCATTAGCCACACGTATAAAATCCTGCATTATGATGCTGTTGAATCAGAACATACCACTACCTGATCCTGTAGCTCTTTGAGGATTTGCAAATCAATTAATTCTATGTTTGTTGGATTTTTCCCCTACAATTAGAAAATTTATAATAGAGGCCATGAACACTATTAGTTTTAGCATTTTAAACCAGCAATCACACTTTGATTTTTACAACAAAAGCAGAAATATAAACACACACATTTGGATCAGGTTTCTGTTAGTCTGTCTGGACTTCAAAATCCTATTCGTCAAGATAATGCACACCAAAGTTCTGGAGTAAACAAGAAATTAGATGGCACCTGAACACTTGGTTTAATATTCTCCAAAGGACTATGCAACTTATTTCTTACATTATGACATTGTTTTACAAAGATCCACACTTTTATAATGTTAGTATTTTTAATAATCAATAAAGTCAATTAATCATGATTAAAAATCAAACTGAAAAATTTCTACTTTTTGCTTTTGTCCCCTCCATTTAGAACTTATTTATAGCCTGATAATTCAAAGGTCCCTATGTTTATGAAAATCTGGACAGAAATAGCTCTAAGATCCCATTCAGAACTTGATATTAATCTAAGTCTTTTGGCTCCATTTATCCTGAGAGCAAAGTGTAGGACAAAGGATTTGAGTACTGTTAGTTTATCTGGGAGATTATCCAAGGTAGAAAAGAATGGGAAAGTGATACAGTGAAGAAGCAACTTTGTCAAAGAGGTACATTGTTGATATAATTGTTGTGGATAGAAAATGAAGGCTTGCTTTTACTGAAAGGTCCTGAGAAACTTCTTTAAGTTGTCCTCATGAAGACCTGAAAACTGACAATTTTATCTATGGTTCTTATTTCCACTTCACTGAGAGCTGTCCTCAGAGGACATTAACTCTCCTACAATTTTGGGTTGTGTTGGACACATTCGAAAATGAGAGATAGAGCATGAGATGCTATCAGTGTTAAGTAACTGCAATTTCCCGTGGAACTATCCACCACAGGTTTGGCTATAATCAGGTGTTGGGCCTTGATATCAGCGGGATTTTGGGCAGTATCATTTTAGGTTAATCATTACATATGAAATTTCCAAAAACTTCAACTGATGAAACTTTGATTATTAATCTATAAATATAACAATAAATCTACAGTATTCAAATTATTTTCATAGAAATACACAGACAAAGCATCAATTGATTAATATTTAAATGTTACAAAATACTGAACTGAAAGAATTTGGTCATATAAGAACGTGTAACAAGTAGAACGTAGGTTTAGGTTAGAACTCAGGATGCATTTGAGACTCAGTTAAGAAATTGAATGGAGGGACGCCTGGGTGGCTCAGAGGGTTAAGCCACTGTCTTCGGCTCAGGTCATGATCCCAGGGTCCTGGGACCGAGCCCCAAATCAGGCTCTCTGCTCAGCAGGGAGCCTGCTTCCTCCTCTCTCTCTCTGCCTGCCTCTCTGCCTGCTTGTCATCTCTCTCTGTCAAATAAATAAATAAAATCTTAAAAAAAAGAAATTGAATGGATGTCTGACTATCTTATAGGTTTGCTAAAAATCAGTGACTTTGTGTTCACGTGTGGCTATGCAGGAATTTTTAACTTTCTCTAAGAAGTTATTAGATTTGATTATATAATGGCAGTAAAGGATGGGGAAAAGCAAAGTACAAACCCCATAAAGACAAAGACACTGAGTATGAGAAAAGAGTAATAGATAAGAAGAATCAATGCATTTGAGGAAAATGGGAATTGAAATACACAGTGATTGTTCATTTTTTTAGATGCAGAAAACAAAACTAGCTTGCAAGAAGGAAATAACAGAAGTCCTGTTGTGATGTGAGACAGAATCCTGGAAAAGGCAGTAACGTGGAATAAAGGAGTAGGGAGAAAATATCAGGTAATTTGGATAGGAAGGAGTTAGGAGGTAATTGCTTGATAAATTTTATATGGCCCACTTAAATGCACAGATTTCTCTTCTTTAATTTATATGGAGAACAGGGTGTCCTTTCTCTTCCCTTTCAGAGCACCAGAGGTGTACTCTTTCAGACTGAAAACCTGAAAAGCTCAGGACTCAGTTGCTTAAGCACAGCTGAGAGGACATATTTCAATTAAGATTTACATTTTGCTGTATGTAGTAGACTGTCAAAAGTGGTTTTTTGGCCATATTTTTTCATTTAACAAAAGACTACAGAGAGTGTTTTCTGGTGTTGGTTCAGAGTGTCCATCCCTCTGAACAGATTTTTCTCTCAATGTCCGGGGCAAGAAATCAATTGTTACATATGTATTCACTAAAAAAGCAGCTGGAAGATGCTGAGCACTGTGGCCCATGAGATCAAGGCACCAGAACACACTTGTGAGTGGTGTGCTCCCAAGGCTGGAGGAAAATTCTAGAATAAAGTGCTCATTAGAGAGCCATACCTTTTCTCCTGTTTCCTTACCTCTCTGCACTACCCTCTTGTATCCACAGCATTGGAAATGCTTTTAGCAACACACCACACTGAATCACCACCAATTATGTGATTCTCTTGGTGGAAAACCAAACACTGTGTAAAAACTGTGGTTTTCTAATTCATGCTTCTGGATGGAAAATAATTCAGAATAAGCTGATAGGAGTAGCCAAGAGAGATTTAATCTTCTGTTTGGAAAAGGGCTTCTATATAAGTGAGTAGAGGAACCTTTAAGAATTATTCATGTTTAGGGGCACCTGGGTGGCTCAGCGGGTTAAGCTTCTGCCTTTAGCTCAGGTCATGATCTCAGGGACCAGGGATCAAGCCCCACATCAGGTTCTCTGCTCAGCGGGGAACCTTTTTCCCCCTCCCTCTTTCTGCCTGTCTCTGCCTACTTGTGATCTCTGTCAAATAAATAAATAAAGATTTTTTAAAAAAATACTTATTCATGTTTACATATATGCACCAGAATGCTATGTCCCTTGTCAAATAGGCTTCAAATCAACAAAAATGATAATATTTTACTTAATAAGTTTTTTAATTCCTCTATTAACATTTTGGAATACATCATTTTAATGCACATCTGCAAATTTGTAATCACTTCATGTGAGACAGGGAATGCTTAAAAAGGCAACCAGGGGCACCGGGGTGGCTCAGTGGGTTAAGCCTCTGCCTTTGGCTCAGGTCATGATTTCAAAGTACTGGGATCGAGCCTTGCATCAGTCTCTCTGCTCAGCTGGGAGCCTGAATCTCTCTCTCTCTTTCTGCCTGCCTCTCTGCCTGCTTGTGATCTCTATCTGCGTCATATAAATGAATACAATCTTTAAAAAAAAAAAAAGGCAACCAAAAAACATTTACAGTTTTGGACAGGAGTTTCCCTTACGTTTGGATAAGGATGCAAATTTAACTTCATAATAAATTACACTGCATCATAAAGATTAAATGCACTCAGGGATCGCGTTCTCTCCTCCCTCCACTCTATTGTACACACAGCTGCCCAACTAATCTTCCAAAAACACACATTTTCATGTGCTGCTTTTCAAAACTAGCTTCCTGGCTTCCTGTTGCCTGAAATAATAGTCTCAAATGCTTTTGTCTGGCATTCAGGGCTCTCTAGGATGGGCACTCTGGCCAACACATCACTGCTCGTTTGTTCCACCACACACAAGTGGATCTCGGGCTAGTTATTTAGAGACCCACCTCCTCACGACCCAGCAAAGGTCTCGTGCATCTACTAAACTCACGGCTCACTCAGTGATGTTCTCAAAGGCCATTAGTGGGTGACATGCCACTGCTAGAGTCAGGAACCAGTGTGAAGTTGCCGCTGACTAAGTGCATGGACTGAAAGCGGGAACGTTGATTCTCCAGGAGAAAACTGGGGCATTGTTATGAGAAGGCAGATGGCAAAACTACCCAGGTCCCCTATGACTGCTTTAACACACTCTGGACAAAATTGAAGGAGACAAGTGAACGTATTAACTCCCACTTAGGCTGTAGAAGGCAAATGCGACGGAGGGAAGGCGTTATCTTCTTCTGGAACAAACCACTTAGCTTCAGCTACTTTTATAAATAGATCAGACCCTTTCCAGGAGCCCACTTAGCTGGGTTCATTTGTATACAATGTCCATACCTTCAGGAATATTAACACTTTATCTCAGATTGCATTAATTTAAATAAAACTTAACAAAAATGGTGTGAAATGAACAAAAACACCATATTCTGTGATGAATCAAATGAAATACATTTTCAGTTGCTGTTTTCCCCATTTAAAGATAAAATTTCTGATAACTGTCATTATTTGTGAAAAGACACAAGACCAACAGTTTGTGTGCATGTGTGTTTTGGTTTTCGGTTTTTGGTTTTTTTCTTCCCCTTAAGGCTATAGCCATATTGTCACTAATAAAGATCTCAAATTTGCCTGGAGGCTTTCATGGCAAATTGTCAGTCTGAGGGAAGTCACCAACCAGCCAAATGGCTTTATACATCATCAGTGCCTTTCTTCCACACACATTCTCTTCCTGGTTTAGACATTAGTTACCCTGGTTCTACAATGACACAGTATTTGCATCTCTCTCCTGTCCATAACTCCTAAAAGTTGGGGACCTCTCACTTTGGTTTCCCCAGAGCATGACATTTTATTTGGTGCTTGGGGGGCAATGGGCAGTTCAAGAAGTATGTTAATACTATCACTCAATGTCTTGATCCATGCTATGCACCAACAGTGTAGTAAATATCGTTCATTTCTTGTAACAAAGGCAGTAGGAACTTCTCCCAAGGGACGGAATTCCAAGGACAGAATGAAGGCAGGAGGGGAGCTGGTCTATTTGGACCTACTTTGTGAGAGACACTGGTTTAGGTATTTATATGTATACATTATACCACTGAACTGTCACAATCCTGCAAATTCTTACATGCTTGGGTTTCTATGTAGCAAGTTTAGCAAGCCACCCAAATTCACAGTGACAGGCCCGTGAGTCAAATCCAGCATGCTTGACTCCATGATTGTCAAGTCCACTAGCCCCATATATCATGAATCTGAGATTCATGAGTGTGTAGGTGCTATCAGGAAATGTCAAAAATGCCCATTTCAGGGACACATGGATGGCTCAGTTGGTTAATTGTCTACCTCCAGATCAGGTCATAATCCCAGCATCCTGGGATCGAGTCCCCCATCAGGCTTCTTGCTTACCAGGAGCCTGCTTCCCACTCTGCCTGCCTCTCCCTCTGCTTGTGCTATCTCTCTGACAAATGAATAAATTAAATCTTTTGTAAAAATCTTGTTAAAAAGGCCCATTTTAAAGAATGTTTTAAAACATTGTTTGGACAGCAATAGAAGCGAAAGCAGAAAGACATAATGTAACGACAGATAGTTTATGTGGGAGCCCTTTGGGTACTCTGGTGGATGAATGTTTTTAAATTAGTTTTTCGTGGACATGGGGAGTTAGAGAGGAGAAGGAAGTTGGGAGAAATTGGAAGGGAAGCTGAACCATGAGAGACTATGGACTCTGAAAAACAATCTGAGGGTTTTGAAGGGGCGGGGGTTTGGGAGGTTGGGGTACCAGGTGGTGGGTATTATAGAGGGCACTGCTTGCATGGAGCACTGGGTGTGGTGCAAAAAGAATGAATACGGTTATGCTGAAAATCAATAAAAAATAAATTTAAAAAAATTAGTTTTTTGTAAACTGCAAAAAAAGAAAAGCACTCCCATTTATAGCGTACACTTTATGGTTCACAAAGCACGTGCCAACAATAAAAATAATGAGGGGTTACCGTTACAATTCATAGAAAAGGAGGTACAGGGAAACTGAATGAAAGGGAATAACAAAGTAGGTTCAGAAGTCCATCTTCCTTGTAAAAAAAATTAACCTGAAAGTGCGTTTCTGCCACCTCTCTCCTGTTTGATCTGATAAAGAATGACCACGATACAGGAATTATAGTTCGGGGTTTTGAAAAGCATAATAGCTTTATACCAACACTTGAGCTTTTATTTTTTTATTTACGTATTTATGGCTAACAAGATAGCTCGATTTGATATGCGGTTCCTGACAACCAACCTCAGAAGTAATTCCATCTTCATGAGAAGTCAGAAAGAACCACAAACCAAACCTCAAAATAGATTCAAAGAGAAAATAGTCTTAAAAAAATTTCTCTTCCTAAAGCCTCTCCATTCGGCTCAGGTCATGATCCTAGGGTCCTGGGATTGAGCCCCATGTCTGGCTCTCTGCTCAGCGGGGAGCCTGCTTCCACTTCTCTCTGTGCCTGCTCTCTGCCTACTGGTGATCTATGTCTGTCAAATAAATAAATAAAATCTAAAAAAAAAAATTTCCCTTCCTATCAGAAGCAGACCAAACCACTAACAAATTCCCCAGAAAGCTTCATCTAAAAGGTTGTACTTTCTTCAGACACCCAGCAGGACCTTCTTCTCTGGGCCTGGTATTTCTTCAATGGCCTATTCCAGAGAATAAGACACTAAATTACTGAGCGCCATGGGCCTCAGAACCACGAAAGAGATGATGAGAGGCAAAAAGCAGGCCTCTGGTCACCAAGAGGGTATGTAAATGTTTGCTGCTTTTCTGCATTTTTCAAAGCTGAGTTTTTAGCTGGAGGCCGTTCCTTTATGATAAATTGCTGATACCGTATAGTAAAAGCCATTATATGATCTTTTACAAACCATTTCCTATCTTTGCATTCTCATGTGCCAAGACAGACACGGATTATATAAATCCCTGAAGAGAGTGCTATTGCATTTAAATTGCCTGTAACCTTCGTGCAATAGATTTATGGTTGATGATAGATTTAGTTAAGAGATAACTGTTTTAAATATTTATTCTCAGTAAAGGATTTCAATTTATGCTCATTTAAGTAAGTTGGTGCATAATCCCTTTTCTATGAAACCATAGTGCAAGGACCAATGCCGCGCTTCCGCGAGAACCCCAAGCTCTTTTTCTGGAATGGCCATATGCCTATGTACCAGGCATCCTCTTTTCACTCGCTTTGTGGAGCACCTACCATGGAGGTCATGTAATAACCAATGACCAAAAAACAAACAAAAAACCCAAACATCCAGGTTGAAGTTATTCGCGCCTGCCATCATGCAAAGGCAGACCCTGCCTGAGGGATTCTCAGTTTTTCCGCCCCCCCTCCCCCATCCTCCCCTGGCTCTTCCACTCTCCGCATTCACATGCCTTCTGGCCTCGCTTTCCTCTCCTCATTGTCACTTTTATTAAATGGTTTTTTTCTGCATGTTGTCCCAGAGAGCGATTTCATGAATGAATATACAGGAAACTGAGTCGGAGCCCACCTGTGAGAGCCCACCTGTGGAGGCCTTTCATTAGAATGGTCTCTGGTTCTAGCCTCAGTTCAGAATACTGCGTGTACCTGAGGACCGAGTCCAGATGTTTCTTTCATCTCTGACTTGTATTTGAAATCCTAATGTCACTATGACCTGGGAAGCCGACGTCCACAGCATCTTCATCTGAAATTCCACTAGAGCTCCCATTTACCTAGTGCCCAGCCTGAGTCTGTTTTCCACTACTGTCAGGGTTCTAGAAGTTCATGCACTGCCCACCACTGACAGTAGGGGCATCTCTCTGTTCAGATTTTCCCTTTACATAAGGAGGTCAGATACAGGAGATTAGGGCCCACTCTAAGGACCTCACTGTAATGTAATTGCATCTGTAAGGACTCTAGTTCCAAATAAGTTCACGTTCTGTGGTACCAGAGATAAGGACAGCAGCAAGGTTTCTGGGGGAAATGCAGGTCAGCTCTTAACAGTCCACTCTAGGCTCCCCAAATTCGTGTCCTTCCCGTGTGCAAAATACTTTCACCCAATGCCCTCCAAAACACTAATCATCCCAGAATCAACTCAAAATCTGAAATCTCATCTGTCCTCCTCCACTGAAAGACCCTGATCTCACCCAGACCATGGGACCTGAGGACTGCATCCAGAAGCCACAGTCTCCTGGTAAAGCTGCCCATCAGGTCCTCATATCACCCTCATTCGTCCCAGCAGCTGAGGGCCTACAGTTCCCAGAGACAGTTTCTCAGAGGAAGTTTGAAGACCACCTTAGAGGACGTTGTTAGGGAGTGGATGAAGCGGGAAGGGGGTCAGAGCCTCCTGCCATTCGCAGGGCACCCAGAACCCAGAGGGTGAGGCCTTGGGTGCTTTCTAGTGACAGATTCAAGGCAATTTTTCGACTTTGGGACTTCAGAGCTAACTTAGTTTTCATTTGTGATTATTATTTTTGTGGGGGGGCCATAGCATTTCATTTGACTTATGGCTGTTTTCACTCCCGGTTCTGAAGAAGCCCCTAAATCCTAACCCTGTTGAGGACTCCGAAAGCTCTCAGAGCAGCAGTACTGGGGGACAGTGTGGACACATGGTTTGGTTTCTCCTCTGGCCTGATTATGCGGCAGCCCTGCTCTGTCCTCCTCAGACTTCAGAGCAATAGCTGAATAAGTGGAGAAAGGACCAGGGGGTCAGGAAGGTGGCCACCGAAGAGTGACTTCTCTGGAGGGTGGCTGAGCTAGCGAGTGAGCGTGTTAGTCCAGCTCTGCCTGCAGTCTGGATGGAGCTGAACAGGGGCCAGCGAAGGGGAGGAGGAGCAGAGAGCGGGGACAAAGGGACCAAAGAGGAGATTCAGACGAAGGGAAGTAATTGTGAGGAGAGAAGAAACTCTAGAAGACAGGCATGTAAGAAAGGAAAAGGGATGAATTGGGCATCAGGAAAGGGCACCACCAGGGATGGAGAGAGGGGAAGGGAAGAGGGAGGGAGGGAGGAAAGGGGAAAAGAAGAAGGGAGGAGTCAGCAGGCCAGGGCTCCCCCTGAATCTGAAGAAGAGGTGGCTGGTCCAGCTTGTCAAACAGGATGCTCACTCTTTGGTCCCAGTTTCTGCTCCCAGTGCTACTGGGCTTTGCAAGGAAGGCAGGCTGTCCCCTGGGACCCACTGGAGCCCACTGGAGCCCACTGGAGCCCACAGGAGGGTGCGAGAGGTAAGATGCCACCTGGTCCTGTCCTGAGCTGCTCCCAGCTGCTAGCCTCACCACATGGTGCAAGAGGTACCCCAGAACAAAGGACACAGGCCTGCATGTCTGCCGGTGGCCCTGGGCACTTAGCTCATTGCAGTGAACCACACAGCCTCCACAACCCAGGCTTTCAAAGCCTGCTTCTTCGTTCCTGGCTTTCATGTCTGTATGAACATGAGCCAGATCTAACTCATCTCCGACAGACAATTCTGACTCACCCCGTGTCAGATTTTTATTAGTGGCTGTGATAGAGTAAGATAGCAATGCTCCAACAAACGGACTATTTCCTCCCACGTGACCTCAAAAGTCTTATACATTTTCTTAGCGAAAAAATCTTGTCTCCTTCCATTAAGCTCATAATGTGGTCTAATAGTATACATGTGCCTTCATTAGATGCGAAGCGATACAGAGGTCCTTTTTTTTTTTTTTTTTATAAGGTAAAGCCAGTGAACACATCTAACTTGACGAATACGTCTCTAAAATGTCAATCCAGGCAAAGCTTTTTCTGCCTACAGTTTGGAGGCTACGTGGTGACATTTTAAAAACGCTGTCAGTCCCTCAGTGAGGCTTTAGAAGCTAGCCAGGGCTTACTACGTGCCAGGCACTGTGTCAGGTGTTGGAGCTAAACGGACGGAGAGCTTGGAGGCAGGCTGGGGAGGGACATCCGTGACACAACCACAGCTAGAAACGGAGGCCAGTGTTAGAAAAGAGAGAGCAGGCTGCATGGAGAGTGTGTACCATGGGGCTTGTGAGCTCACGAATAAGTGGGAGTAACTGGAGTGGGGAGAGGGGGGAGAGGAAGAGGGTCTTCCCATCAATGGGAATCACGTGTGCTTGGAGGCAGGCACCATGAGGGGTCTCCACAGGAAGAGGGAGGCAGTGTGGTTGAAGGGCAGAAAGACAGGGCAGAACAGGCATCAGTCAATTGGAAGGGTAAGAAGAGACGGATGGGATGATTATGGATGCCTTTGGAGGACTGAGAATTTGTTAGAAGATCAGTGCAGTTTTCTATGGAGACAAATGCCAGGAACTGATAGGTCTTTGAAAGGTCACTCTGGCTGCCTTTTGGCAAAGGGGTTGGTAAAAGGCACGTGCAGGTGTGAACACACCAGGTGGGAGGTGAGTGCAGGAAATCAGGTGAGGGAGCATGGGAACTTGGTCCGGGGGTATATAAGGGAAAATAGCCTTTAATGAGTTCCACAAATTGGCACCAGCTGTAGCTTCATTACAGCCCTGGAAGGAGTAGGTGGGTGTGTCCTGGAGGTTACAGAAATTACATGAGAAATGGAAGTCTTTTTAGATCTTTTTTCCAACTAGAGGAACTCTCACCTTATTGATAGAATTCCAGAGTGGGAACGGATGGACATGAGGACATCTTTGAAATGTCTGAATATGTTCTTCGACATCTTTGCAAGTGACGAGGAGACCTTGACCTTAGGAGGCCTCGGCCTTCTTTGTAGCCAAGAAGATTTCACCTACAGATTTGGGTTCTCCCTTTTAAAGTCAAGAAGACAGTCCTTCCAAAGGACACCTCCTATCATTTTAGGCTCTCATCATACCACACTTGCTGGGATCTCCAAGACCCTCTGTTCCAGGTTGTGAGTATCCACTTTGGCCACGCTGGTCTTGCCAAGAACACCACCACAGGAAATCTAGAGCCTGTAGTGCTATTAATAACATCATCTAAGACTGTCTTTGCTGCCCTCATGGCCTCTTCCCACCATGACTCACTGAAGCTTTTTACACGTTGTATCCATTAAGCTATAGTTCCCAAAGCTCATCTTCTCTAGTGCCATTAATTTTTAGGGGACCAGGCAAACCTTAAACTTGTCCCCCTTAATTAGATCCCTGTGCCCCCACAATCTCTTTGAATGCCTTTCACCATGATCCTTGAATGAGCTCTGAGACCACTGCTGCACTGCTGGTACCTAACACTTCTTGGCACCTTGTCTGTTAGTTCTTGGAAGAGGAGGTGGCTATGGAGGTGAGTGGGCATGGGAGTGGGAGGATTTCTCCCTTCACTTCCTTTTTTGTTTTTTCAAATAATGGGTTTTGTTGGGGAGGGAAAGGTTAACCAATTTATTTTCCATCTCCCATTGATAAAATGTTTACCACTCCCCATTGAAAGAATTTAGATATTTCTTTAGAATCTCCAGGAAAATCTCCCAAACCCAGCCCACCACCATGTGGATTCAGCCATCTTCTGATTCACCTCCAGATTGTATCCTCCTAACTGCTCAAGCCACAGGTTAAGGGCGAAATGTTCAATGCCCAAGCAATTAAGTGGGGAACACGTTTATCTAAACAATTGCATGCAGCTCTGTATCTGCATACAGGGGGTCTCTCCCAAGCCTTTCCAACCTCAGCAAAACAAGAAAAAGCCCCAGCGACCTGGGGTATATATCATTCATTCATTCCTGTGTTCAACACTCATGGCGGATCCTCACCGAGACAGTGGGAGAGCAAGGACAGGAGCAATCCCGGAGGCTGAAGTCTGAGGAGGATTTCAAATTCAAGTCAGAGACGAAAGAAACATCTGGACTAGGTCCTCAGGTACAGGCAGTATTCTGAACTGAGGCTAGAACCAGAGACCAGTCTAATGAAAGGCCTCCACAGGTGGGCTAAGACTCAGTTTCCTGTATGTATATTCATTCATGAAATCGCTCTGCGGGTCAACATGCAGAACAAAACCATTTAATAAAAGTGACAATGAGGAGAGGAAAGGGAGGCCAGAAGGCATGTGAATGTGGAGAGGAAGAGCCAGGGGAGGAGGGGGGAGGGGGGGCGGAAAAACTGAGAATCCCTCCCTGTGCTCCTTGCTGCCAGGGAGGTCTGAGGGACTAGTTTCTACCTGGGATCCCAAGTCCAGTACAAAAGTGGCGGGGCCACAGCTGGGGATGAGGGAAAGGGGTCCTCGGCACACGCGCGTGAAGGGGGCTATTGCGCTCGCTGCCGGGGGCACCTCGCCTGGCTCCATCCCCGGCCCGACCCCGTGGGGACCCGGGTGTGGCGCGTGTCCGGGGTGGTCCCGCTGCCCCGGTGGTCGCGGGAGGCTGGGTCCCGACACCCCCGCGAGCTCGCGGCCCGCGCTTTCTGCTCCAGGTGAGGGCGCAGCGCGGTGTCACTTTACCTGCTCGCAGAGGGTCGTCCTGAGAAGCCATGGGGCAGGGCGGGGCAGCGGGCCGTGGGAGCGGGACAGTGCGGCCTCAGGAGCTGGGCTGGAGCGCGGGAGTGCGGGTGTCCTGCAGTGCGGACTGGGCTGCAGCAGAGCACAGCGGAGCTGCGCGCCCCTCCTCCGCCAGCTCCTCCACCTCCTCTCAGACTCTCCGCTGCGTCCTCCACGAGCTCACTCCCGGATTCTGCAATTAGCAAAGCCCCTTCTCCGGACCGCCCACGCCCTCGCCCACCTCCCCCTCCGTCCTGAGGCGTGGGCCCGGGGCACGGGCACCGGGAAAGCCCGGGGGGCTTGCAAGGGTGGCCAGCGCCAGCGCTGAGCGGCCTCCTAGCCTGGCTCCCCGAGCGGGTGTCCACCTGCTGCCTGGCTGCAAAAAGATCATCAGCCCTAAACCCCGGCTGCACTCTCGGGTCACTTCGCTGGCTTCCTGATTGTGCCCAAAGCCGGGAACCAGCTTCCCCAGCACAGGCCTGGGCTGAGATGCTTGCCCGCCATCTGTTTAAGCAGTCTCCTCCTCTCCAGGCAGGGTCCGCCATTGCATGATGGCACCCACGAATCACTTAGACCTGGATGTTTTGGTTTTTTGTTTCTTTTTTGGTTATTGGTTATTCCATGACCTCCATGGTAGGTGATCCACAAAGGGAGTGAAAAGAGGACCCCTGATGCATAGGCATATGGCCATTCTAGAAAAAGAGCTTGGGGTTCTCTGGGAAGCGCGGCATTGGTCCTTGCACTATGGTTTTGCTGCATCAAATAGATCCTTCTTCTTCAAATATAAATATATAAATATATTGATCAAGTCACTCGCATGTCTTAGGAGAATGTCATACCTTTAGTAGCAAACTTGAAATCTTGGACATTGGTTTTGATTTTTGTTTTGGTTTGATTTGGTTCGGTTTTTGTAATTTTAAAAATCCCTCCAGCCCTTGGCTGTGTCTGACCTGAGTGCTTTCTGCTGTTTCTGCAACAAAACTGTCAGGGCAGCGAAAACTCTCATTGTTTACAGTGGCGCCCCCTTCTGAACACTTTGTTAATTAAAAGCTTTTTTTTTTTTTTTTTTTGGCTATTGTAAATGTGAAACAACAATGAGGTATTTCAAAGAGGTGAACCACACCCTTTCTCTAAGGGTGGGGTGAGGGTTACTCAAAAAGGAACTTGACAAGGCTTTTAAAGATACCGACAATCATTATAACATAACGTGACTGATTGATACCGTGCTCTTAACCTGGCAAACACTTGTTAGCTTCCAAGAAAGACGAACATAGTTGAGATGGTTCTAGCGGCCTTCTAGCACAGGGTCTCATGAGGCAGGGATTCTAGCCACTGGCTGTGCGAGGCATGAGGCCTGTTAGTGATTCTATTTTTTCTTCTGCAGAATGGGTCTTTCTGCATTCCAGGTCCTTTCTACCCCAATAAATAATGCGGCGATTCTCTCAGTGAGTTGTACTTTTGGTTTAAACAGCCAACTGTCTCTTAGAAAGGACTTTTGTTTAAAGTCCTTTAAAAAAAAAGTCCTTTCAAAAAAAATTTTTTTTTTAATTTTTATTTTTTAATCCCATATGTTTACTCTGATCCTGGAACTTTGTCATTTTGACCTTATCTGCTGATTAAAATATTCTTCATCATCAGCACCTACTGCTCTCCTCTCCTGGTGGTCTCTCCGGAAGGGGTCTTCTCTAGCTCTTCTAGCAGAGGATGGGCACTTCCCCTCTACCCCTGTTGCCAGACCACCCTTACCTATCCTGCAGGGTCAGGTCGGCCTGGCCTTTTATCTGTTGTTCTCTTCTGAGTGGTTAGTTTTTCATAGATACCGTGCTTTGCTTTTGTCAGGATTTACCCTGGACTATCAAAACCCTTATCTTGTGCCAGTGAATCCTAAGAAACAGACCTGATGAGAGAACCAGGATCTCGAACGGATCATATTTATCCTGAATGTTCCGTCCAAAATGAAGAATACATTTCTGAGGAGCCTCAAGATGTCTTAGAAGGGAAGTTTCACCAACTCTGTCACGTAGGGGCATCCATTCTGATTCTGTGTCAATGTTCCTACTTTCCCAGCTAGTAATTCTCTTCCTCAGAAAGCCCACTCTCAACCGTTTCCTCTCTCAAAGGCAGTTGCTCTTCGAGTCTGCACATGGCACTTGGGGCCTGCTTGTCGTTGGCTACTGCCCTCTGTACCTTGGGTCTAACAGCTTCGGGGCATCAAGATGAAATCGTCTCTTGTTCTAAGACTTAATATAGTTTGGGGCACATGGTAAGCAATAATCACTTTTTTAGTTGATCCAAGTGTTCGACCTTTCTTAATTATTCTAGTACCACAGTTTACTTGTTCTAAGATTTGTCCTCCCCCCCGCATTCTAATAACTCTTGCACTTGATGACATATCCTAGTTTAACTGACAGCATTTCTCTTTCTTAGTCGAACATAAACTATAGTGCATCTTACCCTTGATGAAAGCTAGGTTGCAATTAAATACTCTATGATGGTGACGATTCTGATATTTGAAATTTTCCGGTAGCTCCCTGTGCCCCCACAGTGTAGTACCTCACCTTCTCGGCATAGTATACAAACCAGCTCACCCCCAGTGTTAACCCCGGGGCTCAGCCTCCATCCCCAGGTGATGCTGCCAGATCAGCTGCCCGTTGTCCTGAACTTGCTGTAGATTCCCGAATGCACTGTGCTGCCCCCTGGCACTTTGAAAGTGACACACTCATCCCCATTCTTCGCTTTGCCCTTGTCTATCACCTCCCCTCAAAATCTGTTCCTAAGTGCCTTTTCCCAGCTCCAACCTACCCTTGGCAGTCTTTTATCTCCCTGTGGTAAAACCTGTCACACTGCACCATGGACATGCCCGTTGTCCCCCTGAGAAGAGAAAAGGGACAGTGAGGGCCCCCCAGCATTTGCAGCTCTAGTGCAGAGCCCCATGCCTGGCTTGCAGGAAATGCCAGATCATGAAGACAAACGGAGATCATCCTCTGGCTAAAACCAGCTCTTCTTTGCCTACCGCAGGATCTGGATCAATACAGAGCAGCCCGTTATTATTGCTGTTTTTCTAGGGATTTTTTACCCATATATTTCCCAGGTCTTGACTCTTTTTGTAGCACTTTAATTCAGGCTTCAACCACTTCCTAGTCAGATCAGGTGAAATCATTTTCCTTCCCATAGCCTCGGTGTATTTCACACCTAGTAAATCTTTTTTGAAAGAGCTTATTTACCCATTTGACAGATCAAAAGTAGGTAGAGAGGCAGGCAGAGAGAGGGGTGGGGGAGCAGGCTCCCCGCTGAGCAGAGAGCCCGATGTGGGGCTCCATCCCAGGACCCTGAAATCATGACCTGAGCCGAAGGCAGAAGCCTAAACCACTGAACCACCCAGGAGCCCCCATATCTCGTAATTTTTAATCAACGTGCAAAAAGTATTGTACATATTGATGAAGTTCAAACAAATTCTGTGAAACCGTAGATGGACTTAAAGATACTATTATGTATCAAATATTGTAAAAATTAAGCAAGGAAATAGCAAACATAAAATAACCAAAGCATACAAACTTGGGTAGATACAATAGGTGTGATCATGTTCTACTTCATAAAGAGATGAGTTAATAGATAAATAGAAGTAACTAGACTTTTTAGACGTTAATAAAACTTTGCCTGTTATTTCTTAGCTATATAAAATATATGGTTTTCTAACAAAAACGCTTATCTTAAAAATATTTAAAAATAAATTTCATTCTACTCATAAGGTTCTATTTACTTTTCCACTGAAGGAAAAGCTGGTTGTTGTAGTTGTAGTTGTTTGTTTGTTTTAGTCTCCTCCTAGTTTTTATTATTATAATGTGGAATGAGGAATGTTAAATTGAAAAGTGAATTATTTTATAGACAAAATTCATTACTTGATTCACTTCCTGGTACAGCAGATGGAACTCCTGAAAACATGCCCTTTTGCCTTATGGAAGAGTAACAGATATGCTTACTTCTGAAACATGCTTGGTGGTGGCCCTAAATAGTGACACCATACTAAACATTTTGAATATTTGCAATTACTTTTTATAGTCATAGGGCTCCAAAAGGCACTGCTAGTCTCTTAGTAGGTATTTCAATAAAGCTAAAAGTTGCCTGACTGTTTAAAAATATTAACAAGGCACAAAACATGGCAGAAGTATTGTCCTCAGATATTATTTTTTTCCATATGCTCCTGATTCCAGACATGACAAGTTATTTTTTAAAATTTTTTTATAAAAGATTTTATTTATTTCTTTGACAGAGATCACAAGTAGGCAGGGTCAGGCAGAGTGAGAGGGGGGAAGCAGGCTCCCTGCTGAGCTGAGAGCCCGATGTGGGACTCGATCCAAGGATTCTGGGATCATGACCTGAGCCGAAGGCAGAGGCTTTAACCCACTGAGCCACCCAGGTGCCCCCATGACAAGTTATTTTTTTTTAAAGATTTTATTTATTTATTTGACAGAGAGAGAGATTACAAGTAGGCAGAGAGGCAGGCAAAGAGAGAGAGGAGGTAGCAGGCTCCCCGTTGAGCATAGAGCCCAATGTGGGGCTCCATCCCTGGACCCTGAGATCATGACCTGAGCTGAAGGCAGCAGCTTAACCCACAAAGCACCCAGGCACCCGACAAGTTATTTTTGATAGATATATATAGCATGTATTTTCCAGTTACAAGAGAAATGGTTCTGCTCTTTTTAACCCTTTTTAAAAATTACATAATTTTTTTAAATTTAAATTTTATTTTTTAATGTTTTACCTTTATTTTCTTTTTTTTAAAAAGATTTTATTTATTTATTTGACAGACAGAGATCACAAGTAGGCAGAGAGACAGTCAGAGAGAGAGAGAGAGAGAGAAGCAGGCTTCCTGCGGAGCAGAGAGCCCGATGCAGGGCTCAATTCCAGGACCCTGAGATCATGACCCGAGCCGAAGGCAGCAGCCCAAACCACTGAGCCACCCAGGCACCCCAATGTTTTACTTTTCAATATACTACTTAGAATATAAACCCTATTCCATTTTGTAAGAAGGCTACCATTTAAAAAATGGTAATTTTCTCATTGTGTCTTCCCCTCTCATTGCTTTATTTTGAATAAAACATTTCACAATAAACATAACTGATGCTTTCCTTTTGATGGTCCCTCTGTTGGTCATATTATATATGAGCCATGACAATTAGTTTTACAACATTTATTCATGTTTGTTGATATGTTTTATCATAACCAATTATCCCTCCCTTATCTAGATTCCCCAGCTTTCAGACAGGTGAACACTTCAATAAATCATACCCAAGGGATGTATCAAGTACTTCTTAGACATTCTCTCAGATCCTTGACTTCTCATTTTGCCTAGGGATTTGCAATAGGTTCTGCCAGAGGCACCACTGTGACAACTGATGTCCATGGTCTATCTCCTGCTAAGCTCAAGAGGTCACTGGTTTCCAAGTTTATCTATACAATTAATGCACTCCATCAAGTTCTTTTTTTTTTAATATTAACAAACTTATTTTAAAGTTTATATGGAGAGGCAAAGACTCACAATAGTCAACATAGTGTTGAAGGAGAACAAAGCCTGAGGACTGACTTCAAAGTTTACCATAACGATGGGGCGCCTGGTTGGCTCAGTGGGTTAAGCTTCTGCCTTTGGCTCAGGTCATGATCCCAGGGGCCTGGGGTCGAGTCCCGTATTGGGCTCTCTGCTCAGCAGGGAGCCTGCTTCTCCTCATTTCTCTCTCTGTCTGTCTCTCTGCCTATTTGTGATCTCTCTCTCTGTCAAATAAATAAATAAACCTTTAAAAAAAGTATACCATAACGATAATTGGAAGCAAGATATTGTAATACCACAGAAAGACTAGATTAAAGGAACAGAATATATATTATCAATTATATTTTATATTTAATATAAAAGCAAAATCAATACAAGAGAGCAAAATACAATCTTTTAAACAAATGGTCTGCAGTAATGGTGAAGCTAAATGTAAAAATATAAAATAAAAATAAAATAAATAATAAAATAAAAAAAATCCAGGCAGATATCATACACTCTTCACAAAAATTAACTCAGATTAAATTATAAACCTAAACATGAAACATGTAGAAGGTAATATAGAAGAAAATTTAAATGACCTTGGTTTTGGAAATAACTTTAGCTACAAAAGCACAAGCACTGAATTTAAAAATGTCTACTCTGTGAAACAATGCCAAGAGAATGAAAAGGCAAAGCACAGACTGTGAGAAAAAATTTGCAAAATACACATCTGGCAAAGGACTGTTAATCAAAAAGACACAAAGACCCCTTAAAACTCAACAATCGTGGAAAAACCTGATTACAAATGAGCCAAAGACCTTAGCAGATACCTCACAAAAGAAAATATTACAGATGGCAAATAAGCATATAAAAAGATGCTTCACGTCATATGTCATCAGGAAAATGCAAATTAAAACAAAAAAGAGACACCAGTACATACCCAGAATCCAGAACACTGACAACAGAACACGAAATGTTGGTGAGGATGTGGAGCAACAGGAATGTTCTTCCATGTCTATTGAGAATAAAGAATGGAAAACAACTTGGCAGTTTCTTACAAAACTAAACATATTCTTGCCAGATGATTCAGCAGTAGCAGTTCTTGGTATTTATCCAAAGAAGATGAAACCTATACCCACAAAGATGTCTATAGTAGTTTTATTCATTACTGACACAAGCTTGGAAGCAACCAAGATATCCTTTCATAGGTGAAAGGTCAAATAAAGCGTAGTACATGCAAACAATGGAATCTTATTTAATGCTAGAGAAATGAATTACCAAGCCATGAAAAGATATGGATATAAATATTTAATAAATATTTGATTTTAGGCTTCTACCAGTCTATCAATAGTAGTAGTATATTTTAACAGTGAATGCCCAGCATTCAAGAATTTACCTAATAAAATATTTGGGGTTCAATATTTTAAATACTTCAACCTCTATGATTATATTCCTAATAATTTTGAATTGGGGTAAATAAAACTTAATTTTTTGTAACTTGTTTCTTATTGCAAAAGAGCCCAATGAAATTTTAGAAAATAAAAATTTACCAAAAAAAAGTTTAGTTTACTACTGCCAAATAATTTAAAACTTTACCTTATATTCAAATACATATATTTTTCTAAATTGATTTATAGGCTACTAAAACCAAAAACTTTTAGTTATACTAGATTTCATATCATGCAATCAATGCCAGAAAGCCATCTGGCGATGACTTGTCTTAAATAGAGTTAAGATGGGTGTTATTACAATGCAAGATGGAAACAAAGATAGTATAACAATTGAGTGTTACATAACTTTTCTGTTTTGATCAAGTTACTAATCTACAAAAGGCTTTTATCGGTGACACACTTGGGAATTTAACAAAACTTTTAAACTAGCATGTGCGACTCATTCCTGGAAAACAACACAATCAATAACACTTTCTTTAGATGAAATCATGACTATTTCTCCATTTGAATAAAAAAGGGAGCAACCCCAATAAGTTTTTGAACATGAAAAGTTGAAATGCTATAATGCTCATAAGGAATTAAATGGTCCAGTCATGAATTACAAAAAAAGGATATAAATTACCAAAGTGTTTGTATAATTGGAATGTACAACTGCGCATTATCGTTCAATAGTGTAGGCTTGTACAAGAACTCTATAAAAGAACTCCACTTCTAAACCGTGGAAAATATGTTCCCTTTCCCCCTATATACATCTATTAAGCCATTCATTTAGCTTTTAAAATATCCACTTAATACAGGCTTTTTACTCATTTGCACAAATACCCAGGAAGTGAAGGAGGGTGTTATACAAATATTAAAGGAAAAGATTGCTCTAGGCAGAGCAAGTAAGTATATAGACTTTGTGTGAACAGCTGGTCTGTTACTTTTGAGGAAAAACAAGGAGGCCAATCAGGAGTTCATAGTGGTGGAGAGAGAAAGAACGTATTGATGTATGACCCTCTAGTACATTGAAACGCCTTCAGTTTTTATTTAATATGAAAGGGCAAGATACCAAAAGACTTTCAAAAGCAGAATAAAATCATCTGACTTGATTTTTAGGTTAAGTTGCTGTACCAAAATAAATTTGCAGGGAGAAAGGAGTGCAGTATGTGTGGAAGTGGGGCTATCAAACAAGTCAATAATTCAGGAACATATGATGGTGTTTTTAGCATACTGGGTGGTAATAGAAGTGGTGAGGTATGGTTTTTATTTTGTATCTATTTTGATGGTGAATATTCTGGTGAACAGGATGGGGTATGTGCAGGACAGACAATATCAACATTTATTTTACCTGCACAAACAGAAGGGTGGAGTCTTCATTCCCTGATATGGAGAGAATTCTGAGTTCAAATGTTCTTTCTGATTAAATGGCATAGTGATGATGAGGATTTAGTCAGACAGTGAAAGAGAGCAGTAAGCATAGTGTTAAGCGGTAAGACATTATAATACATTTGGACATCAAAAAAAGTTGTGTTGGATCACCTGTTTATGTGAGTAAATAAATAAATAAAGCTTCCTGGGGTTCTGATAGACGTAAAGAAGACTACTATATGATCCAAAGGGGCACGTGCACCAAATGTTTATAGAAAGCAATATCCACAATAGCCAAACTATGGAAAGAACCTAGATGCCCATCAACAAATGAATAATATATATATATATATATACATATATATATATATATATATATATATATGGAATACTATGCAGCCATCAAAAGAAATGAAATCTTGCCATTTGCGATGACATGGCTGGAACTAGAGGGTATTATGCTTAGCAAAATAAGTCAACCAGAGAAAGAGACTATCATATGTTTTCCCTGATATGAGGAAATGGAGGTGCAATGTGTGGGGTTTGGGGGACAGGAAAAGAGTAAATGAAACAAGATGGGATCGAGAGGGAGACAAACCATAAGAGACTCTTAATCTCACAAAACAAACTGAGAGTTGCCCGGGGGTTGGGGAGGGTAGGGAGAGGGTTGTGGGGTTTTGAACATTGGGGAGGGTATGTGCTTGGTGAGTGCTGTGAAGTGTGTAAACCTGGCGATTCACAGACCTGTACCCCTGGGGCTAATAATACATTATATGTTAATTAAAAAAGAAGAAGAAGAAGAAGACTACTATTAATCCAATACTATGGTTTTCAGCAAAGAGTGTGTAATCAGGCATATTTTATTAAAGTATCCAAGTAAAATGATGGTCGAACATTGGAATAACAGAAAACATAAAAATCAGAGATTTTAAAAAGAGATATGGGACAGTGTAGAGAATATAGTCAATGATATTATAATAGTGTTATGGTGACAGATGGTGGCTATATTTGTAGTGATCATAGAATAATGTATGGAGATATTGAAAACCTGAAACCAATGTAACACTGAATATCAACTATACTCAAATAAAAGAGTAGTAAAAATAAAACATTTAAATTTAAAAAGATAAAAAGAGGGACAGGAATTTTAAAAGTGAATTAAAAAAGAGTAAAGATGAGGCTAAGACATACTTTGAACCTTGAGGAAAACACCATTTTGAAAATTCTTCCCATTTTGAGAAAACTCAAATGAATCAATACCATAAAAGAACCCATTTTAACTGAGAGATGTAATGAATGCTCAAGAAATAATTTTATGACAGGATAATTCTTCCCTCTGAAACAGCATACAGAAACCAGGGAAAACACTTGGAAGCAAAATAAACTATACTGAAAATAAGAATCAGGAAAAAGGTAAGTGATGAAAGATAAGAAAATTAGACCTGCGACAGAGATCTAGTGAAGAGAATTTTTAGCTTGTGGTTTAATGTTTTTGAGGATAATCTAGAGTTCATAACTGCCTTGAGACAGGCCGATTGTAGGCAGTTTAGGCAGACCCCTAAGACAGGCCTACTTTGGGCAGGTGGTGTTGGAGGAGGCCATTGGGCTGGACAAAGACAAATCCAACCATTTGACTAAAGTGTCTGTGAAGATGTTGAAGTCAGATGCAACAGAGAAAGACCTGTCAAACCTAATCTCAGAAATGGAGATGATGAAGATGATTGGACAGCACAAGGACACCATCAACCTGCTGGGTCCTGCACACAGGACGGTCCTTCGTACACTCTCACGCAATATGCCTCCAAAGAAAACATACAGGAGTACCTGCAGGACCAGAGGCCTCCTGACCTGGAGTACTGTTACAATATCAGCCACAATGCAGCAGAGCAACTCTCCTCCAAGGACCTGGTATCCTGTGCCTATCAGGTAGCCTGAGGCATGGAGTACCTTGCCTCCAAGAAGGCAAACACCAAGACCTGGCCACCAGGGAAGTGCTGGTGACAAAGGACAACATGATGAAGATCTCAGACTTCAGCCTTGCCAGAGATATCACCACATCAGTTACTATAAAAACAACCAACTGTGGACTGCCTGTGAAGTGGATGATCCCTAAGACCATATTTGTCCAGATCTACATCCACGAGAGTGACTTCTGGTCTTTTGGGGTGATCCTGTGCAAAATCTTCACTCTGGAAGCCTCCCATATCCTGGAGTGCCTGTGGAGGTGGTTTTCAAGCTGCTGAAGGAGTCATTTGATGGATAAGCCAATAAGTGCACCAGAGAGTTATACAATAATACAATACAATAATAATACATTAATTAGGAGAGGCTGGCATGTGGTACCTTCAAGCTGCTGGTAGAAGACCTGGATCATACTGCGGCCTTGACCTCCACCAGGAGAACCCGGACCTGTCCTTGGCCCTGGAACAATACTGTCTATGCTTTCCCAACACCCAAAGCTCCACCTGCTCCTCAGAGAAGAATTCCACCTTCTCTCATGTGCCGTTGCCCAGGGAGGCCTATCTGCCCTGACACCCAGCGCAGCTTGCCAATGGTGGACTCAAATGACTAGTATCCCTATTACTCCTGTCCAGATTCCGTCATAACCTGTAACCATTACCCCCAACCCTCCCTGAAAGACTCACTGCCTTCTCCTTTGTCCCTTTCCTACTGGCAGGAGCCAGCTGCCTACCTGAGGCCTTCACCCCCTTGAAGTTCACCTCTCTTCCCCTTCCTCTTCCTCCTCCTTACAACCTGCTCATGAAAGAAAGGCACAGAGAGGCAGGTACTTGCTCGTGGCTACTTCCTTCCCTCCCAGATGTTGGACCAAGACCCCTCCCTGGCATCTGGTACTGCCTGGACGTCGAGGGAGTGGGAGATGAGGCATGCCAGTGAAAGCTGTCGGAGCTCTCCGGTTTTGGTCTGCTTAGCATAACATGTAAGACTGAGTTCTGGTGGCAGGGACCTAGTCCTTGGGGCTATAGCACTAGCGAGGGGAGGTCAACTGCTCTGGGCTTTGGCTAAGAGCAACCCCTGCTCCAGAGATATGGTGCCAAGGGCTTATTAATTCTGATTCTAATTTGCTTTGCTGACCAAATGCCTGGTATCAACAGATGGGAAGGCAAAGACTGGAAGCAGTGTTGTGACCATGGGGTCCAGCCCCAAACTATGAAGAAAACACAAAGTGTATAAATCTGAGTAAGTATATATTTACACACCTCTTTAAATAGGTTGTTATCAAAGATTTAATCAATGGGTAATATGCTTCTCATGGCTGGGAAGCATCAGTTGCCATATATTAAAAACAAAGGAAAGAGGTGTCTGGGTGGCTTCCTCCGTAAGTGTCCCTTCTTTTCAGGTCATGATCCCAGGGTCCTGGGATGGAGCCCCAATTCAGGCTCTCTGCTCAGTAGGAAACCTGCTTCTCCTTTTCCCTCTGCCCTGCTTATAGTTCCTCTTCCTGTCTCTCTGTCTGTCAAATAAATAAAATAATTAAAAAAAAGAAACAAAATGTTTTTAAAAGTTCTTTTTTTTTTTTTTAATTTTCTAGGGGTGCCTGGATGACTCAGTTCTTTAAACAGATGTTTGCCTTTGGCTGAGGTCATGATTCCAGTGATCCAGCCCTGCATGGGACTACTTGCACCACAAGGAGCTTGCTTCTTCCTCTCCCTTTGCACGTTATTCCTCCCGCTTGTGTGCTTCCTCTCTCTCTCTCTCTCTTGCTGTCAATAAACAAATAAAATCTTTACTAAATAAATTAATAAATAAACCTACTTTCAGTTTAGGTCCCTTAACAAAAATGGCTACTGCTTCATTTAAAAAAAAAAAAAAGATAATTTAGAAAGATGCTTCCAGTGCTAAAAAGTTGGTTTTTTTTTTCAGGATTAAATATAGAAGTGCTTTATAAAGTAAAAGAAAAACTATGCTATATTAACACTAATAACACTATAACTTTGGTGGTTATATCAAGATAATGAAAAATGATTTTAAAGCAAATTTCATTATCAGACATAAAGATCAAGTCAAAATTACAGAGGAGTAAAAGGATGAATTTATCAGGGAGTATAATAATTCTTGACTTTTAATACTTAATAACAGATTTGGGGATATATAGGGAAAAACTAAGAACAAAAATCATAACTTCTACCTTAGAAGAGAAATGGAAAAAAGTCTCAACACCGTGCTCGCTTTGGCAGCACATATACTAAAATTGGAACGATACAGAGAAGATTAGCATGGCCCCTGCGCAAAAGTCTCAACACCTTTATTTTGAGATTATATAGACAAATGGTCATCAAATTGGTAAGATATGTAAGACTTGAACAAAATTATCAACTAACTAGATATGTTTGATATTACAGAACACTCCCAACAACCGAAGACTACATATATCTTAAGCCATGATTTTGTTTGCAAAGGTCAACATTGATAATGCTCTAGTCATACCTCCGTGTACCAGGAAAGAATTAGCATATTTCTTGAAAGACACAGCTATCAAAGCTCCATTGAGAAACCATAATGATGGAGAAGGGATTTGCAAATTATATATCTGATAATGGACATCTACTCTGTTTATTAAAAAATGAATAAAAATAAAATACCTTACTAATAACCAAACAGAGTATCCAATTTTACATGTGAAGAAAATTATTGAAGAGACATGTCACCAAAAGGATATGGATGGCTTATAAGCACATGACAAATTTCTCAACATTTAGACATTAAAGAAATACAAATTAAAATCATAATGAGACATGCTTACATATCTATTAGAATGGCTAAAATTATAAAGGCTAATTTACTTCGTCTGAGCTAGATTGAGAAGCAACAAAAAATCTAAACTGTTGTTGGCATATATCATGATACCACCACTTTGGAAAATAGTTTGAAAATTTTTTTAAATGCAAAATACGTTGCAGTTACACCAATAGCCATTTTACTTCTACGCATTTAACCAAGAGAAACAAACGCTATGTTCGTACAAGGACTTGTATATGAATTTCATAGCAGCTTTATTTTTAAGAATTGAAAACAGTAGAAATGTTCATCAATGTCCATCAATAGAGCAAAGACAAATTATGATCTATTCATTAAAGAGATTACTATTCAACATCAAAATGAACTATTTACAATTGGAGATTCTCAAAGTAATGGTGCTGAGAAAAGAAAAGCCAGGCAATGAATAGAATATACTGTGTGATTCCATGACTATAAAAAAAATCTAGAAAATACAAATTTACATAAAGTCACAGTCATCAAATATATTGGTGTGATTTTAGTGCCTTCTTCTGTGCTCCCATAGCTTCCTACACTTGGATCTCCAAGCATTTGTTACACCATGTGAAAATATGAACTCTTTTTCTTTATTCTGTCTTCCTAGAATAAGAATCCTTGAAATTTTATGGACATTTGAACTCTCAGTTATTAGTAGAAATTCTATCACACAGTAAGTTTTCAAATATAAAGCCACAGTTTTACAATGACTTCTAAGCTTTTACATGATCTAGCCACTCATTTAACCTCTGTGGCCTCTTTCCCTGCTACTCTTCAGTCCCTCACAGTGGCCTCCTTGCTATTCCTCAGATATGCCAGGCATGATCCAACCTAATGGCCTTCAAGATAGCCAATTCCTTTGTCTGGAGTGACCTTATTGCTGATAGTTCTGGGCAAATTCATCATCTTTCCATACGTTTGTTCAATTGTCAGCTTCATTGTAACTACCCTGATCTTCCTATTAAAATTCTTACCTCCCCATCCCCTGCCTAGCAACCTCGATTTTTCTCATCCTGATCTAATTTTTCTCTTTCCCCATTGCACTCATCATTTTTGAATGCACTATGCAATTTTTATTCAGGTTTATAGCTTTTAATTGTCTCACCCATTAAAATAAACATTCTACAAATCCAAGTATTTCATTTACCAGTGTAGTCTGAAGTAATATCTGCCATATAATAGACAGTAGACAATTGGTAAATTTCAGAATAAATTAATGTTGAGAATATACTGAATTTCATAAGTCATTTCAATATTTTTTTCAAAAAATAAACTATGTAAAACATACCTTAAATTTACTTTCAAAATATTTTAGAGCATATAATGAACAAAAGAAGACAAAAGAAGACAAAAAAACCCAAAATAAGCAAAAGCCTCAAAGAAACAATCATATGAATAACCATTTCAAACCTACTTAAAAATTGCATAATACCACACTCCTAGATCCTCTCTGAATGCTCTAAAATAACCCTTCAAAAGAAATACATTTTTTAAAATAACAGATTTTTTGGCAAATAATTTATTAAAATAAAAATTTCATTCATCTATGTAGATCATAATAAATGTTTTTAATAAGCATAAAATTATAACTCTGAAGTGTGCTAAAATGAAACCACCTGCTAAGGGTGAGAGAACAAAAGTAAACATCATTTTTCCAAATAAGAGGAATTTATTACCTTTGAATCAAAGCATGTGGATTTTTTCAAAGTGCCAATAAAGGAATATGGAAACAGAATCCATAGAAAGTCATATTTTAGATTTCTAAAAGACTTCAAAGTGAAGAGTATACATTTTTTAAATGCTACATAATGCTACATAATGACAAGATGACAGGTTGTGACAAATAGCATTTTAAAAACTCTACTCATATTGGAACTGAAAGTGTCATTTCCCTATAATTTTATATATGTCATTAATTTACTATATTTGGATACAACACATTACCAAACAGATGTTCATCAAAGACTAAATCATTTTTAATGGAACATAATATTTTGAACCTACATCTATTAATCATTTTTTTGATCTAACATTTATAGTCTCGCTAAACAATTTATCAGATATTGACAAATTTAAAAAAAATATAGGATAAAAAGTCGTGTTTGGAAAAGTAGATTTTCTTTGAAATTTGCATTTAAATGAAAATATTTGCTGATATTTTTAAGACTCTAAATGTAATTTTATATATATCTGACCTATCAGATGATATAAAATTTTTGGAGAAAATATGACATATTTTTTTATCTTGGTTGAAGGTATTAATAAAGAGCAACTGCTTGTATTATTTGTATTGTGATATCTTAGTTAATAAACATGAATAACTGGTATAAAATATGTTTTTTTAAAAATTTTATTTATTTACTTGACAGAGATCACAGGAAGGCAGAGAGGCAGGCAGAGAGAGAGAGGAATGGAAGCAGGCTCCCTGCTGAGAAGAGAGCCCACTGTGGGACTCAATCCCAGGAACCTGGAATCATAACCTGAGCCGAAGGCAGGGAATTTAACCCACTGAGCCACCCAGGCACTCTAAAATATGATGTTTTTATATATAGAATTATAGTTCTTGCCAAAATATGGAACTAGCTGGAACTGAATGCATCCTTCAAAGTCAGCTCTTTAAAAATTATGCAAGTTTAATATAGAACTATTTCAGATATGAACCAAAAACAAAGAAATGATGATAAATTTCTTAAAAGACTCAAAGTTGCTCTTGACTGGTATGTTTCAATCTCTATTCCTGGTTTGAGGACAGTTTTTAACAGGCCTGTCACTTTTGAAATCAGCTGGATGTTTAGAGGCTATCAGAACTGTGCAAAAACCTTGAAGGGGTAAAGACTTGAAAATTCTTTAGAGAGATTAGCTCCCAAAGGCATTATTCATCCACACATTTTCCTCCAAACAATTAAGACTGATGGATGAGGGGCACCTGAGTGTCTCTCTCATCACGTGGGTGGTGGGTTAAGCCTCTGCCTTCATCTCAAGTCATGGTCTCTGTGTCCTGGAATCCAGCCCCACATTGGGCTCTGCTCAAAAGGAAGCCTGCTTTCCTCCCTGCTTGCCTGCCTCTCTGCTTACTTGTAATCTCTCTCTCTCTCTCTCTCTCTGTGTCCAATAAATAAATAAAATCTTAAAAAAAAGGCTGATGGATGCTAAATTATGAAAACTGCTCCCTCCAAATGATGCTTCTTCATAAAGATTTAAGAATTTAAAATTGTAAGAATTTAAAATTAAAACTTGATTGTAGGATTTATGTTACAGAATAACATCAAGTGAAGGCAGTTATTATTAGATCTGAAGTATTTGTGATTCTGAATTCTTGGCCTCATTAGTAAATTTATTTTTAAATTCTCCCATGGAGTGGTGATTGGCCTTCAGTCTTTCACTGATGTACATCATTGGGTCAAATGTGAGTGTGTGCCCAGATCTATATATAATCTTCTTTGTATTTCACTGGAGATGGCATTTCTGAGTTTTGTTCAATTGAATTTGGACAGATGTTTTAATAGTCACTTCTAGAGTTGGCCCTGGAGAATATCTTCCTTTTTTTTTCTCTCTTCCTGATTCTCTGAAAAACCCGGACTAATTCACATTATCACAGTCATATCACAATTCAAGTTTTTCCAAACACTATAGCTGCAAAATAGAAGGAAGCTACTCAGAATGTAATGCTATTGTGAATGATTGAGAAAGAAAACATTATTATAATTAAGCTACCAGGTTTCAATGTATTTTATTGTTGCTTAGAAAATCCTAGCATACCCAGACTTTACAGAGATTTGATGATCGTAAGAGGAGCTGAACTCATGGACCAAAATAACTATGCACATAAAAAGTACAATTACTTACCTAAAAAAGATGATGTGGTTAACTTTATATGGCAATCAAAGTGTTATTGGAACAGAGATTTAAAAAATAGCTTAGGGGCGCCTAGGTGGCTCAGTGGATTAAGCCACTGCCTTCAGCTCAGGTCATGATCTCAGGGTCCTGGGATCAAATCCTGCATCAGGCTCTCTGCTCAGCAGGGAGTCTGCTTCTCTCTCTCTCTCACTCTCTCTCTTTCTGCCTGCCCTCCGTCTACTTGTGATTTCTCTCTGTCAAATAAATAAATAAATAAAATCTTAAGAAAAAAGAATGACTGTACTTTTAAAAAATAGCTTAAAAGGGGCACCAGGGTGGCTATGTGGGTTAAAAAGACATGTAGACCTGTGGATTAGAGTAGAGTGCCCAGATATGGACCATCAACTCTATGGTCAAAAAATCTTTGACAAAGCAGAGAAAATTATACAGTGGAAAAAAGACAGCCTCTTCAATCAATGGTGCTGGAAACATTGGACAGCTATGTTTGGAAGAATGACACTCAACCATTCTCTTATACCATACATAAAAATAAATTCGAAATGGACAAACGACCTCAACGTGAGGCAGGAGTCTATCAAAATCCTAGAGGAGAACATAGGCAGTAACCTCTTGGACACTGGCCACAGCAAATTCTTTCAAGACATGTCTCTAAAGACAAAGGAAACAAAAGCAAAAATGAACTTTTGGGACTTCATCAAGATCAAAAGTTTCTGCACAGTAAAGGAAACAGTCAACAAAATGAAGAGACAACCCACGGAAAGGGAGAAGATTTTCACAAATGACATTACAGATAAAGGGCTGATATCCAAGATCTATAAAGAACTCCTCAAACTCAACACACAAAAAACAGATAATCATGTCAAAAAATGGGCAGAAGACATGAACAGACACTTCTCCAAAGAAGACATACAAATGGCAAACAGATGCATGAGAAAATGGTCATCATCATTAGCCATCAGGGAGATTCAAATCAAAAGCACATTGGGATACCACCTTACACAGTTAGAATGGCCAAAATTAACAAGGCAATAAACAACAAGTGTTGGAGAGGATGTGGAGAATGGGGAACCCTCTTACACTATTGGTGAGAATGCCAGTTGGTGCAGCTACTTTGGGATACAGTGTGGAGACTCCTTAAGAAATTAAAATTAGAGCTACCCTATGACTCTGCAATTGCACTACTGAGCATTTACCCCTAAGATACAGATGCAGTGAAAAGAAGGGACATCTGTACCTATAGCACCAATGGCCACAGTCATTAAACTTTGGAAAGAACCAAGATGACCTTCAATGGATGAACGAATAAAGAAGATATGATCCATTTTTACAATGGAGTATTATGCTTCCTTCTGAAAGGAAAGATACCCAACTTTTGTAACAACATGGACGGGACTGGAGGAGATTTTCCTGAGTGGAATAATTCAAGCAGAGATTGTCAATTTTCATATGGTTTCACTTAATTGTGGAGCATAAAGAATAACACAGAAGACACTGGGTGATCAAGAGGAGAAGTGAGTGGGGGGAAATTGGAGGGGGAGACAGACCATGAGAGACTCTGAGAAACAAACTGAGAGTTTTGAGGGGAGGGGCAGAGGGTTGGGTAAGCCTGTTAATGGGAGTTATGGAGGGCACATTTTGCATGGAGCACTGGGTGTGGTGCATAAACAGTGAATTTTGGAACCCTGAAACAAATAAAATAAAAATGACAACAACTCCTTTTCCCAACATGCGGTAGGAGTCCCCCAAATGATTGGAAGCAGCCTCCATTAGAGATCAATCCACTGCATGTTGAAGGTCCTCCCACTTCAAAAAGACCAAGAAATATCCAATCCCAAAACAAAGTAAGGGCCAGCTCCACATCATGGAATACCACCTGCTCTCCCTTAGATAGTGTGCTGTTGCTTTAATAAACCTGCCTTCTGCTTTCACTTGGGCATTGATCTCTAATTCTCATGTGCCAACAATAAAAATAATGATGGTTTACCATTACAATTCATAGAAAAGGAGGTACAGGGAAATTGAATGGAAGGGAATAACAAAGTAGGTTCATAAGTCAATCTTCCTTGTAAAAACATTAACCTGAAAGAGCATTTCTGCCACCTCTCTCCTGTTTGATTTGATAAAGAATGACCATGATACATGAATTATAGTTCGGGATTTTGAAAAGCATAATAGCTTTATACCAACACTTGAGCTTTTATTTATTTATTTATTTATTTATTTATTTATTGCTAACAAGATAGGTCGATTGGATATGCGGTTCCTGACAAGCAACCTCAGAAGAGATTCCATCTTCATGAGAAGTCAGAAAGAACCACAAACCAAACCTCAAAATGGATTCAAAGAGAAAATACTCTTAAAAAATTTCCCTTCCTGGGGCACCCGAGTGGCTCAGTGAATTTGGCTCACTGGGCCTTTGCGTTCGGCTCAGGTCATGATCCTAGGGTCCTGGGATTGAGCCCCATGTCTGGCTCTCTGCTCAGCAGGGAGCCTGCTTCCACTTCTCTCTCTGCCTACTTGTGATCTCTGTCTGTCAAATAAATAAATAAAATCTTAAAAAAAAATTTTTCTTGGGCACCTGGGTGGCAGAGTGAGTTAAAGCCTCTGCCTTTGGCTCAGGTCATGATTCCAGGGTCCTGGGATCGAGCCCCACATCAGGCTCACTCCTCAGCAGGAAGCCTGTTTCTTCCTCTCTCTCTGCCTGCCTCTCTTCCTACTTGTGATCTCTATCAAATAAATAAATAAAATCTTTAAAACTAAAATTTTCCTTCCTATCAGAAGCAGACCAAACCACTAACAAATTCCCCAGAAAGCTTCATCTAAAAGGTTGTACTTTCTTCAGACACCCAGCAGGACCTTCTTCTCGGGGCCTGGTATTTCTTCAATGGCCTATTCTAGAGAATAAGACACTAAACTACTGAGCGCCAAGGGCCTCAGAACCACGAAGAGATGATGAGGTGCACAATGCATGCCTCTGGTCAACAAGAGGGTATGTAAACGTTTGCTGCTTTTCTGCATTTTTCAAAGCTGAGTTTTTAGCTGGAGGCCGCTCCTTTAGGATAAATTGCTGATACCGTACAGTAAAAGCTATTATATGATCTTTTACAAACCATTTCCTATCTTTGCAATCTCATGTGCCAAGACAGACACGGATTATTTAAAACCCTGAAGAGAGTGGTATTGCGTTTAAATTGCCTGTAACCTTAGTGCAATAGATTTATGATTGATTATTTAGTTAAAATATAACTAAATATAACTAAAATATAACTGTTTTAAATATTTATTCTCAGTAAACGATTTCAAACTATGCTCATTTAAGTAAGTTGGTGCATAATCCCATTTCTATTAAAACATAGTGCAAGGACCAATGCCGCGCTTCCCAGAGAACCCCAAGCTCTTTTTCTAGAATGGCCATATGCCTATGTATCAGGCGTCCTCTTTTCACTCCCTTTGTGGAGCACCTACCATGGAGGTCATGTAATAACCAATATTCAAAAAACAAACAAAAAACCCAAACATCCAGGTCGAAGTGATTCCCGCGTACCATGATGCAATGGCAGACCTTGCCTGGAAACTAGGAGACTGCTCAAACAGATTGCGGGCAGGCATCTCAGCCCAGGCCTGTGCTGGGGAAGCTGGTTCCCGGCTTTGGGCACAATCAGGAAGCCAGCGAAGTGACCCGAGAGTGCAGCCGGGGTTTAGGGCAGATGATCTTTCTGCAGCCAGGCAGCAGGCGGACACGCCTTGGGGAGCCAGGCTAGGAGGCCGCCCAGCGCTGGCGCTGGCCAGGCTCCCAGGCCCCCGGGGCTTCGCTGGCGCCATTGCCCTGGGCCCGCACCTCAGGACGGAGGGGGATGGGGGTGAGGGCGGGGGCGGCCCGGAGAAGGGGCTTTGCTAATTACCGAAGCGGGAAGTGAGCTCGCGGAGGAAGCGGTGGAGAGTCTGAGAGGAGGTGGAGGGGCTGGCGGAGGAGGGGCGCGCAGCGCCACGGTGCTCTGCTGCGGCCCAGTCGGCACTGCAGGAGCCCCACCCTCCCGCGCTCCAGCCCAGCCCCTGAGGCCGCGCTGTCCCGCTCCCGCGGCCCACTGCCCCGCCCCGCCCCAAGGCTTCCCCGGATGACACTCTGGGAGCAGGTAAAATGACACCGCGCTGCGCCTTCACCTGGAGCAGAAAGCGCAGGCCGTGAGCTCGCGGGGGTGTCGGGACCCAGCCTCCCGCGACCACCGGGGCAGCGGGACCACCCCGGACGAAGCGCTGCACCCGGGTCCCCACGGGGTCGGGCGGGGACGGAGCCAGGCGAGGTGCCCCCCCCAGCGAGCGCAATAGCCCCCATCGTTTGGCACCCCCACGTGCGGGTGCCGAGGACCCCCTTCCCTCATCCCGAGCTGTGGCCCCGCCACTTTTGTTCTGGACTTGGGATCCCAGGTAGAAACTAGTCCCTCAGACCTCCCTGGCAGCAAGGAGCACAGGGAGGGATTCTCAGTCCTGTGTGTCCCCCGCCCCCCTCTTCCTCTCTCCACATTCACATGCCTTCTGGCCTCCCTTTCCTCTCCTCGTTGTCACTTTTATTAAATGGTTTTGTTCTGCATGTTCACCTGCAGAGCGATTTCATCAATGAATATACAGGAAACTGAGTTGGAGCCCACCTGTGAGAGCCCACCTGTGGAGGCCTTTCATTAGAATGGTCTCTGGTTCTAGTCTCAGTTCAGAATACTGTGTGTACCTGAGGACCGAGTCCAGATGTTTCTTTCATCTCTGATTTGAATTTGAAATCCTAATGTCACTATGACCTGGGAAGCTGAGGTCCACAGCATCTTCATCTGAAATTCCACTAGAGCTCCCATTTACCTAGTGCCCAGCCTGAGTCTGTTTTCCACTACTGTCAGGGTTCTAGAAGTTCATGCACTGCCCACCACTGACAGTAGGGGCATCTCTCTGTCCAGATTTTCCCTTTACATAAGGAGGTCAGTTACAGGAGATTAGGGCCCACTCTAACCACCTCACTGTAATGTGATTGCATCTGTAAGGACTCTAGTTCCAAATAAGGTCACGTTCTGTGGTACCAGAGATAAGGACAGCAGCAAGGTTTCTGGGGGTAATGCAGGTCAGCTCTTAACAGTCCACTCTCTGGCTCCCCAAATTCATGTCCTTCCCGTGTGCAAAATACCTTCACCCAATGCCCTCCAAAGCACTAATCATCCTAGAATCAACTCAAAATCTGAAATCTCATTTGTCCTCCTCCTCTCAAAGACCTAGATCTCACCCAGACCATGGGACCTGAGGACTGCATCCAGAAGCCACAGTCTCCTGGTAAAGCTGCCCATCAGGTCCTGACATCACCCTCATTCGTCGCAGCAGCCGAGGGCCTACAGTTCTGAGAGACAGTTTCTCAGAGGAAGTTTGAAGACCACCTCAGAGGACGTTGTTTGGGAGTGGATGAAGAGGGAAGGGGGTCAGAGCCTCCTGCCATTCCCAGGGCACCCAGAACCCAGAGAGTGAGGCCTTGGGTGCTTTCTAGTGACAGTTTCAAGGCAATTCTTTGACTTTGGGACTTCAGAGTTAATTTAGTTTTCATTTGTGATTATTATTTTTGTGTGGGGGCCATAGCATTTCATTTGACCTATGGCTGTTTTCACTCCCGGTTCTGAAGAAGCCCCTAAATCCTAACCCTGTTGAGGACTCTGAAAGCTCTCAGAGCAGCAGTACTGGGGGACAGTGTGGATACATGGTTTGGTTTCTCTTCTGGCCTGATTCTGCGGCAGCCCCGCTCTGTCCTCCTCAGACTTCAGAGCAATAGCTGAATAAGTGGAGAAAGCCCAGGGGGTCAGGAAGGTGGCCATGGAAGAGTGACTTCTCTGGAGGGTGGCTGAGCTAGTGAGTGAGCGTGTTAGTCCAGCTCTGCCTGCCGTCTGGATGGAGCTGAACAGGGGCCAGCGAAGGGGAGGAAGAGCAGAGAGCAGGGAAAAAGGGACCATGGAGGAGATTCAGACGAAGGGAAGTAATTGGGAGGAGAGAAGAAACTCTAGAAGACAGGCATGTAAGAAAAGATAAGGGATGAAGTGGGCATCAGGAAAGGGCACCACCAGGGAAGGAGAGAGGGGAAGGGAGAGCAATGGAGGGAGGAAAGGGGAAAGGAAGAAGGGAGGAGTCAGCACGCCAGGGCTCCCCCTGCATCTGAAGAAGAGGTGCCTGGTCCCCCCTGTCAAACAGGATGCTCACTCTTTGGTCCCAGTTTCTCCTCCCAGTGCTACTGGGCTTTGCAGCAAATTAATGACATATATAAAATTATAGGGAAATGACACCTTCGATTCCATTATGAGTAGAGCTTTTAAAATGGTCTCATGAGGCAGGAATTCTAGCCATTGGCTGTGCAAGGCATGAGGCCTGTTAGTGATTCTACTCTTTCCTCTGCAGAATGGGTCTTTCTACATTCCAGGAACTTTCTACCCCAATAAACAATGTGGCGATTCTCTCAGTTTGTTGTACTTTTGGTTTAAACAGCCAACTGTCGCTTAAAAAGGACTTTTGTTTAAAGTCCTTTAAAAAAAAAGTCCTTTCAAAAAAATCTTGTTTTTTATTTTTTATTTTTTAATCCCATATGTTTACTCTGATCCTGGAACTTTGTCATTTTGAACTTCTCTACTGATTAAAATATTCTTCATCATCAGCACTTACTGCTCTCCTCTCCTGGTGGTCTCTCCAGAAGGGGTCTTCTCTAGCTCTTCTAGCAGGAGATGGGCACTTCCCCTCTACCCCTGTTGCCGGACCAAGCTTACCTATCCTGCAGGGTCAGGTCGGCCTGGCCTTTTATCTGTTGTTCTCTTCTGAGTGGTTAGTTTTTCATAGATATCGTGCTTTGCTTTTGTCAGGATTTACCCTGCACTATCAAAACCCTTTTCTTGTGCCAGTGAAGCCTAAGAAACAGTCCTGATGATTGAACAAGGATCTCGAACAGATCATATTTATCCTGAATGTTCTGTCCAAAATGAAAAATACATTTCTGAGAAGCATCAAGTTCTCTGAGATGGGAAGTTTCACCAACTCTGTCATGTAGGGGCATCAATTCTGATTCTGTGTCAATTTTCCTACTTTCCCAGCTAGTAATTCTCTACCTCAGAAAGCCCACTCTCAACCGTTTCCTCTCTCAAAGGCAGTTGCTCTTAGAGTCTGCACATGGCACTTGGGGCCTGCTGGTCGTTGGCTACTGCCCTCTGTACCTTGGGTCTAACAGCTGCGTGGCATCAAGATGAGAACGTCTCTTGTTCTAAGACTTAATATAGTTTGGGGCACATGGTAAGCAATAATCACTTATTTTGTTGATCCAAGCGTTCGACCTTTCTTAATTATTCTAGTACCACAGTTTACTTGTTCTAAGATTTGTCCCCCCCCATTCTAATATCTCTTAAGGTGGCACGCACCTTGCACTTGAGGACATATCCTAGTTTAACTGACAGCATTTCTCTTTCTTAGTCGAACATAAACTATAGTGCATCTTACCCTTGATGAAAGCTAGGATGCAATTAAATACTCTATTATGGTTATGATTCTGATATTTGAAATCCTCTGGTAGCTCCCTGTGCCCCCACAGTGTCGTGCCTCACCTCCTTGGAATAGTGTACAAACCATCTCATCCCCAGTGTTAACCCCGGGGCTCAGCCTCCATCCCCAGGTGATGCTGCCCGATCAGCTGTCAGTTGTCAATGAACTTGCTGTAGTTTCCCGAATGCACTGTGCTGCCTCCTGGCACTTTGAAACTTGACACACTCATCCTCATTTTTCGCTTTGCCCATGTCTATCCCCTCCCCTGAAAATCTGCTCCTAAGTGGCTTTTCCCAGCTCCAACCTACCCTTGGCAGTCTTTTATCTCCCTGTGGTAAAGCCTGTCACACTGCACCATGGACATGCCCGTTGGCCCCCTGACAAGACAAAAGGGACAGTGATGGCTCCCCAGCATTTGCAGCTCTAGTGCAGAGCCCCATGCCTGGCTTGCAGGAAATGCCAGATCATGAAGACAAACGGAGATCATCCTCTGGCTAAAACCAGCCCTTCTTTGCCTACCGCAAGGATCTGGATCAATAAAGAGCAGCCAGTTATTATTGCTGTTTTTCTAGGGATTTTTCCCCATATATTTCCCTGGTCTTTACTCTTTTAGTAGCACTTTAATTCAGGCTTCAAGCGCTTCCTAGTCTGATCAGGTGAAATCATTTTCCTTCCCATACCCTCGATGATTTCACACCTAGTAATTCTTTTTTTAAAGATCTTATTTACCCATTTGACAGATCACAAGTAGGTAGAGAGGCAGGCAGAGTGAGGGCGGGGGGAAGCAGGCTCCCCGCTGAGCAGAGAGCCCGATGTGGGGCTCCATCCCAGGACCCTGAAATCATGACCTGAGCCGAAGGCAGAGGCCTAAACCACTGTGCAACCCTGGAGCCCCATATCTCGTAATTTTTAATCAACGTGGATTTGCTGCATCAAATAGTACCTTCTTCTTCAAATATAAATATATAAATATATAAATATATTGATCAAGTCACGTGCATGTCCTAGGAGAATGTCATACCTTTAGTAGCAAACTTGAAATCTTGGCCATTGGTTTTGATTTTTGTTTTGGTTTGATTTGGTTGGTTTTTGTAAATTTAAAAATCTCTCCATCCTTTGGCTCTGTCTGACCTGAGTGCTTTCAGCTGTTTCTGCAACAAAATTGTCCTGGCAGCGAAAACTCTCATTGTTTTCAGTGGCGCCACCTTCTGAACACTTTGTTAATAAAAAGCTTTTTTTTTTTTTTTTTTTTTGGCTATTGTAAATGTGGACAACAATTAGGAATTTCAAAGTGGTGAACCTCAGATAATTTTCTCTAAGTGTGGGGTGAGGGTTACTCAAAAAGGAACTTGACAAGTCTTTAAAAATATTGATAATCATTATAACATACCGTGACTTATTGTTACTGGGCTCTTAACTGGGCTAACACTTGTTGGCTTCCGAGAAAGACTAACATAGTTCTATATGGTTCTGGCGGCGTTCTAGCACAGGGTCTCAAGAGGCAGGGATTCTAGCCACTGGCTGTACACATTACTAAAGTTCTTTGTTCCCTTTAAACATTATTTCCCTCTTGATATGCATTCTTGTTTTGTATTATATTGCATTATAATGTTTTTTTTTTTTAAAGATTTTATTTATTTATTTGACAGAGAGAAATCACAAGTAGATGGAGAGGCAGGCAGAGAGAGAGAGGGAAGCAGGCTCTCTGCCGAGCAGAGAGCCCGATGCGGGACTCGATCCCAGGACTCTGAGATCATGACCTGAGCCGAAGGCAGCGGCTTAACCCACTGAGCCACCCAGGCGCCCCTATAAAGTTTTTTTTTAACAGACTGCATTTTTTAGAGTAGTTTGGGGATCAAAGTAAAATTCCCTTTCCCCACATACACACAGCCTTCCCCATTATCAACATCCTGAACCACGGTGATAATTTTTCATGCTCACTGACCGTACACTGACACATCATTATCACACCAAAGTCCACAGTTTACATTAGAGTTCACTCTTGGTGGGGCACCAGGGTGGCTCAGTGGGTTAAGGCTGCTGCCTTCGGCTCAGGTCATAATCTCACGGTCCTGGGATCGAGCCCCAGACCAGACTCTCTGCTTGGCAGGGAGCCTGCTTTCCCCCAACCCCTGCTTTCCCCGCCTGCCTCTCTGCCTGCTTTGATGCCTGTCAAATAAATAAATAAAATCTTAAAAAAACCTTTTCTCATAGAGTTCACTCTTGGTATAGTATCTTATGCATTTTGACAAATGTGTAGTGATATATATCTAAAATATCATGCATATCATACAGAACATTTTCACTGGCCTAAAAATCCTCTGTGCTCTGCCTGTTCATCCTCCTCCTCTCCTAACTGCTACAAACCGCTGACTTTTATACAATTTGCATAGTTCTGCCTTTTCTAGAAGGTCATATAGTTGGAACCTTGCAACATGAAGCTTTTTCAAATTGACTTCTTTCACTTATTATGACGGATTTTAAGTTTGTTCCTTGTCTTTTCATTGCTTGATAGCCATTTCTCTTTATCGCTGAATCATATCCCATTGTTTCAATGGACCACAGTTTATCTATCCATTCTCCTCCTGAAGGACATCTTGGTTACTTCCAACTCTTGGCACTTATGGGTAAAGCTGTTACAAACACAGGTTTATATGCAGAATTCTGTGTACACAAAGTTGTCGCTCTTTTGGGTGAGTTCCAAGGAGCATGATTGCTGGATCATATGGTAAGAATATGTTTAGTTTTGTAAGAAACTGCCCAGCTGTCTTCCAAAGTGGTAGCACCATTTTGGTGTTCTCACCAGAATGAATGAGAGTTTCTCTGGTTCCTCATCGTCAAAAACATTTTATGTTGTCAGTATTTTGGATTTTAGCCATTCTAATAGATGTGTAGTGATAGATCATTGTCTTATTTATTTATTTATTTTTAAAAAAGATTTTATTTATTTATTTACCAGAGAGAGATCACAAGAAGACGGAGAGGCAGTCAGAGAGAGAGAGAAAGGGAAGCAGGCTCCTCCTGAGCAGAGAGCCCAATGTGGAACTCGATCCCAGGACCCTGAGATCATGACCTGATCCAAAGGCAGCGGCTTAACCCACTGAGCCGTCCAGGCGCCCCTCATGTTCTTTTAATTTACAATTCCTTAATTAGACATGCTGTGGATCATCAAAGCATCTGTTCATATCATTATTGCCAGCTCAATATCTTCTTAAGTGAGGTGTCTGTTCTAGTCCTTGCCAATTTTTCAATCAGGTCATTCATTTTCTTGTGTTTGAGTTAATAAATGAATAAATAATAATAATAAATAAAAAATAAATAAATAAATAAGGAATGAATGAATGAATTTATTATATATATTATATATATATGTTATATATATGTATAATATATATGTTATATATAATATATATTATATATATAATTATATATTAAATAATTTATTAAAAATAAATTTACTAATGAGGCCAAGAATTCAGAATCACAAATACTTCAGAACTAATAATAACTGCCATCACTTGTTGTTATTGTATAAGATAAATCCTACGATCAAGTTTCAATTTTAAATTCTTACAATTTTAAATTCTTAAAACCTTATGAAGAAGCATCATTTGGAGGGAGCAGTTTTCATAATTTAGCATCCATCAGCCTTTTTTTTAAGATTTTATTTATTTATTGGACACAGAGAGAGAGAGAGAGAGAGATTACAAGTAAGCAGAGAGGCAGGCAAGTAGGGAGGGAAGCAGGCTTTTGAGCAGAGCTGGATGTGGGGCTGGATCCCAGGACCCAGAGACCATGACTTGAGATGAAGGCAGAGGCTTAACCCACCACCCACGTGATGAGAGAGCCCCTCAGGTGCCCCTCATCCATCAGCCTTAATTGTTTGGAGGAAAATGTGTGGATGAATAATGCCTTAGGGAGCTAATCTCTCTAAAGGATTTTCAATCTTTACCCCTTCAAGGTTTTTGCCCAGTTCTGATAGCCTCTAAACATCCAGCTGATTTCTACAGTGAAAAGCCTGTTAAAAACTGTCCTCAAACCAGCAATAGAGCTTGAAACATACCAGTCAAGAACAACTTTGAGTCTTTTAAGGAATTTATCATCATTTCTTTGTTATGATTCCAGGTTCCTGGGATTGAGTCCCACAGTGGGCTCTCTACTAAGCAGGGAGCCTGCTTCCATTCCTCTCTCTCTGCCTGCCCCTCTGCCTTCCTGTGATCTCTGTTAGTAAATAAATAAAATTTTAAAAAACCATATTTTATTTGTCCTTTCACCTATGGAAGGATATCTTGGTTGCTTCCAAGCTTTTGTCAGTAATGAATAAAACTACTATAGACATCTTTGTGGGTATAGGTTTCATCTTCTTTGGATAAATACCAAGAACTGCTACTGCTGAATCATCTGGCAAGAATATGTTTAGTTTTGTAAGAAACTGCCAAGTTGTTTTCCATTCTTTATTCTCAATAGACATGGAAGAACATTCCTGTTGCTCCACATCCTCACCAACATTTCGTGTTCTGTTGTCAGTGTTCTGGATTCTGGGTATGTACTGGTGTCTCTTTTTTGTTTTAATTTGCATTTTCCTGATGACATATGATGTGAAGCATCTTTTTATATGCTTATTTGCCATCTGTAATATTTTCTTTTGTGAGGTATCTGCTAAGGTCTTTGGCTCATTTGTAATCAGGTTTTTCCACGATTGTTGAGTTTTAAGGGGTCTTTGTGTCTTTTTGATTAACAGTCCTTTGCCAGATGTGTATTTTGCAAATTTTTTCTCACAGTCTGTGCTTTGCCTTTTCATTCTCTTGGCATTGTTTCACAGAGTAGACATTATTAAATTCAGTGCTTGTGCTTTTGTAGCTAAAGTTATTTCCAAAACCAAGGTCATTTAAATTTTCTTCTATATTACCTTCTACATG